>NC_045735.1:26740230-26743501 GCF_008692095.1 Etheostoma spectabile | reverse complement strand
GTGTGTGTGTGTGTGTGTGTATATCTGTGTTAAGCAGCGAAAAAAATCGAGACAAAGATAGAAAGGAAAGAAAATGTCAGTAAGCAATAAAGCAGTTGGTGTTAAGTGCTTCTGAATCTGTGTGAGCTTGTGTGTGTGAGGGAATGACAGTGCATGTGTAAGACTTTCTTCACAGGCAATGAGTGGATGTACTGTACTGTAAGCGTGTGTCCAAATGTGTGTGTTTGTGTATCACCTTCTATGCCCTGTCATTGGAGGTTTGTGGGTTGTGCAGTGATGTGCCCTGTGGCCAGTCTGCCCCACATCCACTAACGTCACCCTTTTCTGAACTGCATCTCCTCTCTTAACCTCCTTCCCCTTATTCTCTCCACAAGTGTGCCATCTTCTACCAGGGTCACCTCCTCACATCTCATTCATTCATACACACAACAATATGAACTTATTTCTGTCTTTGCCTTCCACTCTCTCATCTTCGGTAAACAGAGCGACAGCCCCGCACGACCGCTGTTCTACTTTGTCACCGTAGCGACGCCTCGCTGGGGTTTGAGACCACAGCGGGGGAACGAGCCGTCCTTGGAGATCAAGCTCACGCTTTGCCCAGACGAGGGTGGGTTGAAGGGGGGCGTGCAGGAGGTGCGAGGCAAGGGCAAAGCCAACCAAGCTTAAATGATGTCTCCATCGTGCCTGTTCATGACCTGATATCACATTCATTACTTCTGTCCATCTTACTCTTTTTTCTGCAAATGTAGTTGTCAGTGTAGAACAATGGAGGTCAGGTGAGGTAGATCAGTGATCAGTGAGGCTTTGTTGTGTGCTGAATATTGGTATTTTGCTATTCTACTGCACTCTCTTTAGTGCTATACCCACCTATGACGTTGAGGTGACCTGTCACCTCTTTGGAGCCAAAGCTGTTGGTGACCTCACAGATGTAGTTGCCACTGTCCTCAAGCCTCAAGTCGGAAATGGTGAGGCCAGTAATGCGCCGTGTCCAGCGCGAGTCTGCAGGTAATGGCCGACCATCTTTTAGCCATCTTATGGTGGGGTTTGGGTATCCGGATGCGATGCAGGGCAGCTCCACACTCTGCCCAACCTGCACCTCACCGGACTGGAAACTGTCCAGCACTGACGGGGTGGACTCCGTAGGGTCTGCAGGTGAAGCATGTCACAAAAATGATTAATTAATTTGGATTCATCAGTACTCAGTTAATTATACATAAAGAAACATTATACATTTTGATATATACGCTTATTTGCTTTCTTGCTGGCAGTAAGATGAGAAGAACTACTCTCTCATGTCTGCACGGTAAATATGAAGCTTCCACTAGCGGATCATTAGCTTAGCTTAGCACAAAGACTAGAAACAGGGCAAACAGCTAGCCTGGCTCTGAGGCATGTGTTGTACTATTTCTTGGCCATGTGTAGAAACTTCCTGTCTTTGGTGGTTGTCTGGCAACTTCACAGTGACAAAGAGAGCCAAGGAAATGACTGGGCCTGGCAAAGAAATGGTTGTTTGGCACATACCATAATTGCCCGTAACACTAAACTTGTTGTGTTTACACTTGTTTTTAGTATGAATTACACAAGATACAATGTGCTAATAAGTAGTAGTAGTAGTAGTAGTAGTAGTAGTAGTAGTAGTAGTATGGTAGGTAGATTTTGTTCCCAGGCTTGCCATTTCTAGTCTTTCTGCTAAGCTAAGCTAACTGTCTCTTGGCTCCAGCTTAATATTTACTATCCAGAGATTTATCAAACTTCTCAGTTAACTCTTATGAAATAATCAAATAAGCGTATTTCCCAAAATGTTGACTTCTACTGTAAGAGTGAAAATGGTAACTACGTTGCCTACCCATAACTGAGAGCCTGGCTCCATTGCTCTGGCGAGTCTCTCCACTGTATTTGTGCTTTGTGATGCAGCGGTAGGTGGACAGAGCATCTTCCTTCTGCACTTCTGAGATATACAGAGCGCCAAATAAGGTCAGGAAGAAACGGTTTCCTGTGGAGGAAAGCAGAGAAGGAACAGGTAGGAGAGGGGAGAACGAAAAGTCAGTCAACATATTTGAGTAACAAATTATAACAAAGGCATATAATTAGCATGTAAAGTATGGCAAAGGTTTAAGGGCATAGGGTGTCAAATGTTGTACAGATTGTAAAGCCCCCAAATTTGTCATTTGTATTTGGCTTTATAAATAAAATTGACTTCTCTTGTGTCAATGCAAATGTATTTAATCTAAATCCATCTTTGCAAATTTTAGATAGATTTTGCTGTGTAACTGATGTTACTTCTTCAGTTCACTGACTATGTGTGCTACTTTTACATTCACAAAAGTAAAACAAGAAACGAGTGTGGCTTGTGGCCACTGTTTATCAAAAGTCACCTACTCATACAATTCCTTGTCCACACTACTAGCTAATATGGACCTAATATGGATTTAATAAAACTTGTGTTTCACAATGCATAACTACGCAAATAGCAGAGGCATGTCTTTTCAAGGTGTATTCATTTTTCAAATGTTGTAAGAATCATTTAAACCGCTCTAGATCCTGTGTATTCACAGTATTTATTCTTTTTCATTTCCATATGTTTGCAACTGTTGAAAAAAAGCATAGCAAGTAAAGAAAATCTGCTGCTGCGGGGTGAGGGAAAGGCTGTATAAGATGTGTGCTGCTTTTTGAAGAAGGTGAGAGATGCCATCTCTCCCTCATAAGACCCTCTTGACAAACCTCGAGCACATTTTTCAAAATCACTGATTTCAGAAGAATAAAGCAAGGACTAGAATATACATGTCTTTAAAAGGCCCAACCACAGCACTTAGGTGAACACATGGGAGCTTTTAACACACTCCGTCCCATCCATCTAATGAGAAATACACAAAAGAGAAAGGATGAGGAAGAAGAGAAAGAAAAGAGAGAGGGGAGTTATTGTAGGTGTTAATAATTGATGTGTCCCTGTGTGTTATGGTAACAGCAGATTAGTGTCATTTTCTTTCACATCAGTGACGACTTGGTCTGCCTCTGATTTATCTACATGTCAATAGAGACAGCATGTGCACACGCGTATGTGAGAAATAAGAAGAGAAGAGAGAGATGGAAGGAGAAGAGACGAGGAGAGTGTACTTCGATGTTTGATTCTTTCCGCTTCCCTGAATCTTTTTGTATTCTGTTCTCCCAAAGGATTATTTTAGACAGTGTGCACTTCACAGTTTGTTGTAGATTGCAGTTGTTTTGAGTTGTGTGTGTGTGTGTGTGTGTGTGTGTGTGTGTGTGTGTGTGT
>NC_045735.1:26726419-26740220 GCF_008692095.1 Etheostoma spectabile | reverse complement strand
GTGTGTGTGTGTGTGTGTGTGTGTGTGTGTGTGTGTGTGTGTGTACATTCTGGCTGTTGGTTGCTGTACATGATGTTTCAATGTCTCTCTGCAATGTTGACAAGAGAGGACTTAAGTAAAACACAGGTGCATTGAATAGTTGAATACTGGAAATACGTGCAACACACACACACACACACACACACACACACACACACACACTTCCAAGCAACAGGTCAACAAATTTATTCTGAAAACACTTAGGGTGCTAGCTGTTAGATGTGTTTAATTGTTGATAAAAAAAAAAGACCAAAGCAGTGTGAAAACTTTATGACTCAAGCATCAGTTTTTGTTGGTTTTCATTTTGTTTTTAAATGGTATTTTTTGAGTCAAGACAAGTAGTTCATAATCTTATTTTCCTGTCCTTATTTCTATGTTTGAATGAACAACATGTATGTTTATTGTTCATAAGAGCATGTGCCTCTGTATGTGTTTCTGCATGTATGTATATGTAAAAATGTCCACAGATGATTTCCCCATGTGTGAGTATCAATGAACATGTGTACATATGAATCTGTAAGTAAGTATAAAACTAGTGTGTGTGTGTGAGCGAGAGAGAGCGAGATAGAGAGAGAGACAAAATGTGAGCAACATCAATCATTGCATTTTATAGTTGCTCAACACCATCCATATTCTGAAAACAGAAAAGAACATCTAGTTCTACAATTATTTTATTTAAAGCTTTAGTGCGTAGTTTCTCTCGCCCCCATTAGGAATTCTAAGTAATGACAACAAAACTGTTGGCGCGTCCATGTGAAACTAGTCTTCCATGCCCCCACCCCTCTTCAAACGGAGTTGCTAGTAGCCAAGGAGGACACAGAGGATTAAAAAAACATGATGGACTCTTCAGAAGAGTTAATTAATTTTACTCAGGTTTTTGCGTGGGAAAACCACCGGACGCTACAATGTTCTAAACACAGCCATGCTAAGAAATACAGAGAGAGTTGTGTGGAGCTGATAGTCTTAATTAGCTTTGTAGCAACTCATTTGGCAATGGCTAGAATGTAACGGACGTTTATTAATATCAAATAGTTACCCACTAAAGCTTTAAGTCTATAATAAGTGTTAAAATATATGTGTGTGTGTGTGTGTGTGTGTGTGTGTAACTGGGCTGTCAGATTTCTGAATATATACACACACAATGCAATGGTCGGCCTGTGCATCTGCATGCATACTGTATGTGAAAGTTCACACACACGTGTTTTCATGTGAGTCAGACTGTTGTGCTGAGTGCTAAGCGACGTAAGCTGTAATTTCCAAGCCTGCCCTTTTAGTTCCAACCTAGGTATTAAGCCTTACAGGATAATATGCACTTGGTGAGTAGAACCCTGTATAACACACTGCTACACTCTGTCACAACATGCCCGGGGAGACGAAGATGGACCAGAAGGGGCCGAAGAAGGGAAAGACTGGGGGTAGAGCAAGTAATTCAGAGATGGTTAAGAATATAGAGAAAAGAGAGTGTTGCAGGGGACATTAATGAGCAGGAGCTCGTCAATGCTGGTTTTAAAGAAAGTTATTCTTTTATTCCTGCCTATTTTTAATTTCTTCTGAATATTCAATTAAATGTTTAGTCCATAAAATGTTGGAAAATAGTGTGTAGTGTAGTATCCATCACAGTTTCTAAGGTGACATTTTCAAATGCCTTGTTTTGCATAATACAAAGCATGATGGGAAGTGTAGTACTGCACTACTGTACTGAATTATTTTACTGAACTAAAACAAAATCCTCCTAAATGGAAATGAGAAAGACGCAGGACTGCATGGAGGTTAAGGTTTTTACATTTTTGGCAGTACTAAAGCATCGACTGTCCCATCAACATGATTTCCATCTATCCATTCATATACACATATTTGCTGTGTGTTAAAAAAACCAACAGAAATATGCAAAAACATGCCAAATGATGTATAATATGAGTAGTTACCTTAAAATTAACAACATAAGGCATGTCCATGTGTAGAATGACATGACATGTAAATAGGCATGTAAATAAAGGGAGTGAAAACCAAGCAAAACAGCCAGTTTAAATGGTCAAAAGATTAATTAAATATAAAAGCTGATGTTGAGTAATTTTCCGATAAATTAATCATTTCAGCACTTGAGTGCTTATAGAGAGTGGTAAATGAAGTGAAGTTTTCTATTCTCCATCATTCCTTGACTGCTCTGAGATCAGCCTACTACTCTTCACTTTCTCTCTCCTCTTATACTCCACTGGTCTTTCTACCTGATATCTAATTTCTAGTCACGGCCTGCTCTCCTGCTATCTGTGGAGATGTGACACACCTAAAACAGTAGAGAGGGTGCAGGCAGCGATGGAAGAAGGCAGTGGAGGAGAGGAAAAGGCTGACCCTACAGGGAGGAGGATGGCAGATGGAGATTGATGGAGGGAGAGATAGGGAGATAAAGAGAAACATGCCGTTGGGAGTGACAGAGGAGGGAGTGAGAGTGAGAGGGATGAGGGGCCTGCAGGCCTGAGAGCCACACATGGGTAAAGACAATTCCTCTACGTCTGTCTCTGTCTCTCTCTTTCTCCCCTTGCAAGCCTCTCCTTGTGGGAAAGAAGATCAATTCTCGTCTAGTCTGCCTACGCCTCCAGGAGTTTGTTGTTGTTGAGTGCATGTATGTATGTATGTATGTATGTATGTATGTATGTATGTATGTATGTATGTATCTGCTTCTGTGTCTGCTTTTTCTTCTTTTTTTTGCTGTGGGAGGCAGTATGAGATTTTTTGCAGGTCTATCCCACACCCAAGGGAGGCCAAAATCCCCTCACTTTGTCCTTATTTTCCAAGCCTTTTCTCCCCTTTTTGTGCTGTTTGTTTTTCTTCAATCTGCTTGACATCTATTCACTATTCCCAGCCTCTCTTCCTCCAGTCTCCCCTCTGCCCTCTACCGCTTTCTATCGCTGCCTTTTTTCCTTATACTCTGTGCTCCTCTTTCTTCTCTTTCAGGGGGGTCTGTAAGTAATGGAATCAGTTCAGCTGATCAGCCTGAGGCAGGAAGTCAAGCCAAGTGCAGAGTGAAGAAGCTGCTGCTGTGTGTGTGTGTGTGTGTGTGTGTGTGTGTGTGTGTGTGTGTGTGTGTGTGTGTGTGTGTGCGTGTGTGTGTGTGTGTGTGTGTGTGTGTGTGTGTGTGTGCGTGCGTGCGTGTGCGTGTGCGTGTGTGCGTGAGTCAGAAATTCCACGTACAGACACATAAACTCAAATATTGTGACAGAGAGACAGGAAGGGATAGAGAGACGGACAAAAGGAAAAAAAGGATTATGGAACCCTGGAGCATCACTTGTCTACCCCAAATGTCCTCCCAGAGAGAGGACACCCCTCTTCTTTCTCAAGTGAGATGGAAGAGGAGGTAAAAAAAGATGGAGGCAGAAGACGAAGGGATGCAGGAAAGGTGCAGCTAAATATATACCATTATGTGTATGGCTGTCATCTTCCATACATTATCAAATGTCAAACAGGGGGGAAAGAGTAGCAACATAAGAGATTCTAAAGAGCAACAATGAGAAGAGAGAGAAAATTATAATGTTTATGTGGGAATGCTGCAGCTACCGGGGAGGTTGGGTGGAAAAGAGGACCAGATCAGACAGGAAAGAAAGATAAAGAAAGTAACTAAGAAAAGATATACATATTTTGAGATGTTGGCTAGACCATAGAGAAAATAAAGAGACAGAAATAGATAAAACAGTGAGGGAAAGTGAGAAAGAAAGTGATATAAGAGAGAAACAGAGCAGGAGAGGAAATGGCGTAAGTAAGGGGGTTTGTTCTTGGTGCTGCCATGCAAATGAAGGCGGCGCTGCAGCAATGCTAACTAGCAGCAATTCACACTGTTGGACTCATCACTTACTAATGCTCTACGGCTCCCCCCTCCCATCTCTTTCTCTCTCCCTCTCTTTACCCATTCCTCTCTCCCCTGCTCTCGCCAGGATCTCTCGTTTTTGTTCGCTCTCTCGCTCACTGTTGCTAGGGCCCGGGCACTCACGTGACAACAGCTGGGTAGGGGGCGCTGCTGTGGTACACAGCGACATGTGCAAGTGTGCGTTTCATGTGTGCTTTGCATGTGTGTGTGTGCCTTGTGTGCGATAGAGTATCCTTCATTAGAGGTAAAAACGGAATCAGCCATTTAAATGATGGCGATGGGGATCAGAAGACAGAGAAACTGCTGAATGGATCTGTAATTGGTTCACAGGCCTGGGCTACAGGCCACAGAGGAGTTCAATACATCTCTCAGTGCATCATGTCACTTTATTTTTTACTCTGTGCTTTTTCACAAAAACACATGCTGAAGACTGTCACAACCATTATTGTCACGGTTTGCCTTTTAGATTTTGAGGCTAAATGGACCACAGGCTGGGTACAATGCAGAGCACTAGTTGTACAAATGGACTTCTTACAAATACATGCACACAAATAAACGCAAACACTCACACATACAATACACTTAAAATCTGGCTCACAATCTACACAGTCTTACTCCCACTGTCTCACAATGTGTTTGCAAAGCAAACAACAAATTTTGAGGGTGTGTGTGTTTTTGTGCAGAGCATCCTCACTACAGGATGCCACACCAATGAGCAGACAGTGGAGCACACCTACATATTCCTTATTTATTCTCCGCCTCTTGACGGAACTTTTCATTTCGGCTTTGCTTCTTTTCCTTTCCTGTCACTGTCTCCATCTATCCCCATCATTACAATGCTAATTGTCCTAGCTCTGTCTTTCTCTCTCTTTCTCACTCACACACACACACACACACACACACACACACACACACACACACACGCACACACACACACACACACACACACACACATTCTGGAGTGGACCTACATGTAAGTCTGCGCGTCAGGATGTTTTAGAACTATAGATACAGGGAATGATGGAGTGGGTGCATTTGCCTGTTTGCCAGCGTCTTAAAATCTGCAGAGACAAAGTGCAACACATTATTATGTCATTTCTGACAGTTTTAATGTTCAACTCAAACGCACTTTTGGAACAAACAACTCAGTATCACTGTGCTGAGAGAAATAAAGCAAAAAAGGGAGAGACCTCAGTGAAATCGCTGCTAGTCCCCTGTGCTTAGATGCAAAAGACCCATTGAGAATGCATTGGTTTTTTTTGCTGCCCTTTATTCAACAAGGCCACTGAAATCTAGTGAAGAACAGGGCTACACACACCATAAATTCATAAGTCTATGATCTCCAAGTAAACACACTCAGAATTAAATATCAATAATAGTCAATGAGCATGCAAAAAGTGAGGCTGCACCTCGGTGCAAAAGACCCATGATATATGTTTTTTTTGTTTTTAAGTTTTTTTTGTGGGGGCTTTTCCACTTATCAGCAACAGTAGATAGACGTGAAAGGGGAAGAGAGATGGGGGATGACACGCAGCAAAAGGCCGCAGGCCGGACCCGAACCCGGGCCGCCGCAACAGACTCAGCCTACATGGGGTGAACGCTCTTACTGGGTGAGCTAGAGGCCACCCCAAAACGCCCATGATTTACTGAGCAGATGCATCTAACGGTTCCCAGCAAGCACTGAACCAGTACAAACAATATTCGTGCAACATTAGAATAAAGCTGAAGGATGTCTAAGAATAACTTAATGCTTAAATTATGGATTATGGGTTGAGGTTACCATTACAGTTATTGCACATCAATAGAATTAAACAAGATGCATCCATAACTTTATTCATCATTTGTTTATGCACCACCCAGTCAGCAAAAATGAGCTGTGTGTACAGCTGAGGAATTTGTAACAAGGTAGAACACTTGCCTTTATAAAAATCCACAGAAGTACATACACCCATGCTCATGAGAAGTGGTGGAAACAGGAAATCTGTTTAAGGTCTACAGTGGATCAGCACCACGAACAGCTACATTTCCAAATGTTCAGGAATAGCGGCAGAGGTAGCACCACGGACAGCTCTGCTGCTGCAGCCCAAAATAGGAAATCTTTTATAGTGTAAAATCTCATCGTGCGGGTCTCAATACGGTTGGCACAATTAAACCTTGTGTGTGTACGTGTGTGTGTGTGTGTGTGTGTGTGTGTGTGTGTGTGTCTGATGTAGTGGTTATGTTAGCTAATGTACAGTGGATGCTGTGGCAGAGTAATAAAATAGTAATGTGACATATGGCCCAGTGCTACAGCGCAGACTACAAGCAGTCAGTCAACTCCCTGCGAGAGACATTCAATAACAGAGCATCTAACATTGGTAAATAAGGTGGATGTATTTGTGATGGAAAAACAAGGTGTGACAGATACACCAGACTGTATAACAAAAGGGCAAAGTAATAGTCAATTAAATGGTTTTACAAACAAGCAGCAAGCAACGGAGAAACCTTGGAAGCAGCCAAACATACAAGAGGATCAGTTTAGTGCACAAAGCCACAGCAAAAAGGCACAAACAGCAACACACATGGGAACATGGCAACACAGCAACGTCTTTGTTTTAAGGCAAAATGGTCATCCAGCAGTGTTGCTAGCACAAATATGACACCATGTTGGGCTAAGTTAGTTTCACGTTTCTGGTCCTGACAAAATGCGTGAAGTATTACCTATCTGGAGTAAACCATGTACAAACACTGCTTCTGTGGTGGACAGTTGGTTTTGCATGCATCAAGATGATTGCATGGGAGGTTTCAGTAAAAGATAAACTACATCTATTGTATTGTGGCGTTCCTCTACCTATCTGAGAGTGACATCATAGACATTCAGTCAAAAATAATGATGAGAGAGACGTGTAGGTACACGTGGTGTGTACAGTACACATTGTAGGGGGAATACTGTATGTTTTATTGATTTGTTTTTAGAAATGTTATTGTGTTTTTGCTATATTTTCTTCTCCATCCGCCCCTTCATGAAAAAATATTGCATGTCTTGGATAAAATAATAATTCTTTTATAATCAATATACCTATACAACTTCTTTGTCTTCTACAAATGCTGATGTTTTCTTGTGTTCACTAGACTGAACTGTCTTACCAGAGTGACCAATTTCTTTCTTTTTTTCCCCAAGTGTGTTCATTGACTTTCAGTTTGCAGATCACATCAAGTTTACAATGTACAACAATGATATAGAACCCAGCAAACATTTTTCACATTGTTCTCCCTCCCATCAACCCAACCCACCTTCTGGATACAAATATATAAATTATATATATGCCACATATGTGAGTGACCAATATCTTACTACAATTGTCAACGGAAATACTAATAATTAAGCCAATGCAGTAAAACAATTTTAATCTGAGTATTCTGACAAACGTTAATGGTTTGTATGAGCCTGAGGATATGAGGAATGAAAATCAGCTGTTGGTTTTAACTGCTGTCTTCACGCAATTTTACATCATAAGACATGCAGCACA
Source organism: Etheostoma spectabile (assembly GCF_008692095.1). Lineage (NCBI taxonomy): Eukaryota > Metazoa > Chordata > Actinopteri > Perciformes > Percidae > Etheostoma > Etheostoma spectabile. The sequence goes on along the minus strand of NC_045735.1, from coordinate 26,732,813 downwards.
CATACAATCAATGCTGATTTGGATAACAACAGCATGTGTTCACACCTAAAGTGTTTGTATGCAAAATATATATACATATAAAATCATATAAAGCATTTGTTTCTTTTAATAGTTATCAGGTAAATATAATGTATTTCAGACTAAGAAAAAATGTAAGGAGTCAGTCCTGATTCCTCCTCCTCCACTCCTTCTCCTGGCTAATTTATTTCATAATTACCAAGGGCCCAATATGGCTGACTCCAGGAGGCCCTGGGAAGGCCAACTAAAAGCTTTTCCATTTGAGCTACTTGTAGTACTGTAAGCAACTTCCTTGCGTCTCTCTCTCTCTCTCTCTCTCTCATATATATATATATATACACACACTGTATATATAAAGATATATATACACGTACAGTATATATATAGATACTGTACATATATATATATACACACACACATATACAGTATATATATATATATATACACATTTACTATATCTATATATATATATATATATTGTATATATATATATACATAAACAGGACTTCACCCCACCTTCACTCACATCTAGAAGCATGAGTGTGTACATGTTTGTGTGTGTCTAAACCATTCAGTAAGTGTACATACATGCATGTCCACCAGTGCACACATGCATGTCTGTGTGTGTAGGGGCTGAAAGGTGGGCAGGGGTGAAGGATAATAAAGATTGGATTCTAATAAAATGTTGTCATCCTCCTAAATCCCCCTCCTGCCCTCTCCCCCTACCTGTCATATTAATACCCCCATTACAAGGGCAGCTGAATGAAAAAGAACAGAGCTGTGGTGTGATTCCCCAAGTGTCAAATCAATACCACTCCCCTCCTCCTCTTTTCCTCTCCCGCCTTCCAACCCGCCCTCTCTCCCCTCATTCTCTTTTCTGCTGCTATAATTTTCCTATTCTCCTCTCCTCTGTTGGGTCTGAAGAATTGACATGTGTTTGACAAAGGGAAATCTACACCTAGTGACAATAGGCTCTCTCCCTATCTGAGCCTCTCTCTCTTTCTCTCCCTCTAGAATGAAATGAATGTCGCTTGGTCCTATCTTCTCTCTATTCACATTCAAAGTAGTCTATAATAGTTAAGTGCTACTGAAGACAAGACAGACAGAAAGTGCCACAAGGATGTTATAATACTGCCACTTTCTTTGACTCAACCAGAGACAAAAGCTTGCTTAAGGACAGGGAAGAGGCTATGTCAAAAAAACAGGAGAAGGTTAATAAATGAGCGTTTCACACACTCTCCGTTTCTCTCTCTCTATCTATGAGAGAACGCAGGACACACGTGGTTACCAGAGGCAGAATAATTGAAGAGGAAACACAGATACACACTCCGTCTATTCTTATCTCTACAAGTGTTTCGGTTTTTCAGCCCCAACCCTTGACCTTCTCATCCACCTCTCCCGCCTTGTTCCGTCTGTTTACCAGGTTCAATATGATGCAGTGATCTGAGGATAGGTATGCAATGGACTAATGCACTCATTAAAAAGGCATGCTTCACCGTCAAATGCCAGCTGCCACCCTCCCCAACAAACACGTCTCCTGTTTTCTTTGTCTTTCCCTATCTCGATATCTATCGGTTTCCTTGGTTTCTCTGTTCTCTACCTCTGTCTCTCTCCCTGCTGCTGTCTCTCGGTTTCTCTTTCTATATCTGTTGTTAGAAGGTGACACCCCGTACACCCACACACCCCTCACCCTCTCTGAGCAACTCATGCTTGAGAGAGAAATAAAGACAGAGAGAGAAAAAAGGAAGACGAAAAACAAATAAAGGAAATGGAAAAATGCACTCATCCAAACCAAAAGAAATAGAAAGAAGGAGAAATCTCATAATCTGTCTGTTTTTTTTTCATCAGCCCACTCATAGTATCTTCATCTCTGACTTTCCCTCTGTAATGGTTAAAGGCATCTACCACACTTAAGCAATCTTAATTGGAATGGCCGTAAATATTTAAGTGGCAATATGTAAGCAGTGATGGATGTCCAAAATAAAAAAATTAAAAAAGACAAGCCACAATAACTGTTGTCCTCAGATTGTTTGCATGTTTTTCTTTCCTGTTAAATTGATGCTCTGTATGGCAGAGTGCACACTCAATGCACAATGACACATACAAAAACACATACTGTGCATTGTGATGCTTTTGTTTTTAATTATTTAGCCTCATAGATAATAGATAGAGACATGCTCGCCAGTCATGAGAAGGCTAACGGGACATATTTAATACATTATAAACACCACAATACCCCCCCACCCCCCCACATACACACACACACACACACACACAGTTAAATCTACGCGTCTAAGCGTGACCTTATTTCCGCTGTGGAAAACAAAAACAACAGTGTGTGAACAGTCGGTTTTGTGTAATTGTCATCCATTATGTAAAAAAGGAAGACAAGGCAAACAGGGAAAAGCCCAATCATCTCAAAGCTGTTGAACTTGATTCCACCATTTACTTCTGGAAAGTTAACGTGTTAAAGCAGGTATCGGCACACATAGAGTACAATGCCGTTGCTTGTGTGTATGGGAGAGAGAGAAAGACAGCGCTGGCACACGTGTGATAAACTCTCACACAAATCAATAAAGCCTTGCCCTTTGTAAAGCCATGTTGTCCTCAGTGGGAGTACTACAGTGCCACAGCGTGTAAGCAGCACCACAGTGACACATACTGAATCTCAGGGAGCAGTGAGGTCACCAGGGAGCAAGCCCTATGTGCGGCTGAGTGCACCTTGCATGGCAGGCGGATGTGAGGAGTGAGGGAAGGAGGCAGGGGAAGGGGGGGGTTAAGGCCTGCAATTCTCCTACGCATTCCTTCCCTGGCTCCCCTCGTTTGCCTGCACCACCATGATGATGCACCCTTACCGCTGTTGCTGGGCATCTTGGCAACAGAGACCCAAAAGAGGATGAAGCCGAGGAAAAGGAGGAGGAGTTAAAGCAGAAGAACAAATGAGGTATGATGGGAAGCAAAAGAGCTGCAGAGACAGATGTTTCAAATTGGAGTGGAGTAGTGGTGACATGCTAAAAGCGGGTCCCCCAGACGCTGCGGGAGGCCTGAGGGGCTAGGAGTGCCCGAGGTATGTGCTTGGAGGGGGGGGGGGGAGAGGCAGCAGCAACTTTCCCTGCCTGGCTGTCTCTCTGTCTCTTCTGCCTCACTGCCCCCCTACACTCTGTCCCACTTTAGCCCAATGTCACTGCCAGAGCAAGGGGGAGGGGCCGCGAAATAGAATCGGAAACAGGAGACAGAAAGTGAGAGAAAAATAAGGAAAGCAAAGAGAAACTAAGAGGGGGTTGATGAGGATGATTAGGACACTGACGCGGGTTCCAGCTAAGGTGCCATTTCATGTTTTTATGTATTGTTTTTTTTTCTTTCTTCTCTGTCACCATCCCTTGTCTGGGAATAATTTTGTCTCTTTGTCACACAAACATACCGCACTCAGCATAGAGTTACACAAGCAGTCAAGCGCAAAGACCCATTGCAAATACATGTAGGTGCAGGCACAGTCCTACTCAAACACATACACACACACAAAGTGGCTAGTCAGGCGTGTTTGTGATCTTGTCAGCTGATCCAGCCTCCCATGGCATGGTGATGTGTGATTCTCGGAGATAAGCATGCTTAACAGGACAACAGTACAATAAACCAAACAGTTCAATAAACACCATGTTTCTACTTGCTGGGCTTTGATACTGTGAAATTTATTTACGGTCCAACAATCCATTTACCATTACAGATAGCTGCAGCCAACACACCATTTAGCACTGGCCTTAGTTACACTATAGCAAGTAGGCATGATACAGATAGTAAGTGCACGGGATGGACAAGAGCATATAGCCTTGAGCCAATATCCTCAAGCAAGATGAGGAGCAGGCTACAAAGGTATGGGAAGCTTCTTTCTCACTCCACACCCACAGCTTTTTCTATTGTGTTTGGAGGTTACTGAGTGTAACTGATTTGTCACAATCAATGTACTGTAGCTCTCTCATCTTTGTCATGGCTGTAAACTGAAGTAGTATTTGCAATACATGCCTGTAAGCAAGACAAATAAAGGAGCTGTGACAAATGAATGTTAAAGGAAACAATAAGAGCAACTCGAGAACATACAGTATGAAACAACATTGGTCTAGGAGCACAGAAATATTTATGACCCTGGATGAAGTTCTGGATGTACATTACTATTTAGGTCTAAAAAATATATATCAAGAAACCAGAAGCAATGTGTATCCATCCAAACTTCAAAGGCCTCTTTGGCAATTGCAAACTTGCCACCCTAATGAAACTTTCAGAATTTTTTTAACAGACTCATCATTCTAATTTCCTCATCCCACCAAGTCTCCACCACTCAGTTATTATCAGACAAACTCACATTGCTTTCTGTTCTGTCAACAAATGATCATTCTGTGTGAAGGACATTTAAAGTACCTTATCTTTTATCTGTAATGGAAGAAAATGCTACTTATAAAGGCTTTACAGACAAGAGCTCCGAATTGAAAAGGCTTTTCACCCAAATGAAAGGGTTATACCCTATAAATTTATTTAATACATAGGATCAACACACAAAATAAAACACTACATTGTGTGGTGTCTTCCTTGACATACAGAGAGTGGAAGAGAAGGAGACTACAACACAGCAGAACTATAAACAAGGAACGGATGCTGTAATTGCGTTTGTAAATTGTTGATAAGGAGAGTTATATACTTCTCTGTATACTTCATGCCCCGATGTCTTTACTGCAACTGTCTCTCACATCTGCTGCCATCCTCAACTCCTTAAATCTGGGTTTGGCCACTCCATCCTGTCCTATTCTCACACACATCAATCTCTTTCAGCTCGAACAACTGCATTTCAGCCCCTCCCCTGCCTTGTTATACCCTGCCTTAACTCACACCTACAGTATCGACAGACCTGCTAATGTCACTGGAGACAACTTGAAGAGCTCTCATGTCTTGAAATTCAGCCACATCAGCATAACATGCATTTATTTTACTGAACTTCTCAATGCAAGAGATGGCATAGTAACGCAAACAGACTCGCAATATGGTGTGGACATTGCTTCTTTCCTTTCTTGCGTTATTATCGTAATCACATTTAAATTGTGTTTTGCGATTGTTGGGGTGGCTGGTGGTGTCTCCTGTTATTGATTGTCCAAACACACCAGTGGATGAACTCTCTGGGTACAGATACATATGGATCCAGCCATGTAGAATAGAGTTGGATAGCGTGAAAGAGCCTTGGCAATCTCCCGGCCCCTGCCCGACCATGCCCCCAAATCTTACACAGAAAGCACTCCTCTTCCTCCAACTACCCAATCCCTGTACAGTCCTCAACATCCCTCCCTAAAGACAGGGAGGTCTCATCAACAGCTGGCACTGAGGTATGGCACTTTGACTAAAGGTGGCACATGCCAAGGTCATTCAGCATGTCTAGTGTGTGTGCGTGATAGATTTTTAACATATTGGATACAGGAACAGCGCAGACATGGACCATTTCTGATTTTCAGTTTATGATGCAGTATGCAGAGTAGAGGCCATCTCATGAGGCTGCCTAGCTGTCTGCCTGCAGTGTAAGAAAAGGCAAGGCTTACTGCTGCTGCTTGGTTTTAATGGGCCAGCAACTGAAGCTGAACCTCAAATCATCATAATGAGAGAGAATGAGATCCACATACGCAAGGAGGAGAAAGGGAAGGTAGATAAGGAAATCGGGTAGAGAGAGAGAAAACGACGAAGGAGTCAAAGGAACAGAGGGGGGTGGAGAGAAAGAAAGCGATAAGGAGAGGGGAAAGAGGGGTGAGAAATGAGAGAGATTCCTCTGCATCTCTGATTTGCTTGGGTGATATTCAACAGAGCGACAGAGCGTAGAGGAGGAATAGATGGAGGGTGGCAGCAGCAAGAGAGGAGGAAAAAGGGAAAAAGAAAGCATAAGTATTTTTTGTTTCTATAAGCCATTTGTTTTTATTAAGCTTCCATGCCTGTCCTTGAAGCTGTTTCCCTTGCTCTCCACTGGCTTGTATTTGTTTATGTTTGGTTACAAGGGGCATACCATACTGGTATTTACAAGCAAAAAGAAAAGTGTTGCATTCAAAATACCTAGATTTTGTATGTGTTGTGGTTTAACTATGGCAAAGAAAAGGGACAGGGTGCAGAATTTACTCTACCTAGAGTGAATTCTACTAGATTTCGTTTTGATTTAGTTTTTAATTGGCCTTAACTTACACATTTTTCTTGACATCAACAAATCAAATGAAAAAAAGCGGAAACCAGCAATGATTTGACCCTTATTCCTCTGTTCCAGAGACCTACCTCCATCAACAAGCTATCAAAAAAACATAAATGAGTCACACCATTGCACAGGGTGACATGTTTCTTCATTATGATGAACATGGCC
>NC_045735.1:26694686-26726409 GCF_008692095.1 Etheostoma spectabile | reverse complement strand
ATTTTGAGTCAGTCCCACATTTACCATCCTCCTTTATTTTCTTTACAAAATACTTACCTTTTTGAATTAAAACTATATATTTGCATCTTTAGTGTGAATGAATGGGCTTGTGACTCAGCGCCACGGAAAGGTCAGAGAAGATAGAAAGTATTGAGAGATGGACAAACGTTTGTTTTTTGTAAATTTATGGCATCCTTGATGATAAAAACAATTCAGAACAATGTATTCTTCTGTATTATTCTTTAATGTAAAATAAGACTATTTAATTTTAAAAAGGTTACTTCACTGCTGGTGGAATGGTCACTTGTAACAACAAAAGCACATAAGTAATATGGAAGGCGAAGATGATTAATCTGATGGCCTAAAAAGCTTCAAATTGTGAGGTAAAACAAAGCTGAAAAATATTAAGAGACTGGTGCAGTGCACTGTTGGAAAAGAAGCTGGAAGAGAATAAGAGATGCAGGGAAGGAAGGAGAGAAGGAGAATGAGGGGGGGGGGTAGAAGAGAGGGAATGTGACAGAGTGGTGACAGAGAGAGAGAGTGGAGCGCTGTGTGTGTCAGGACTGTGTGTGTCTCTATGCTTGTGTCCCCAGGCGCAGGCAAACATTAGCTGCATTAAGTGAGCTGACAGGTCCCTTCCCATTACCACTACTGGTGGCCCAGGGAGGAAGACAGAGAAAGACAGAGAGAAAGGGGAGAGAAATGGAAGACACTGTGGTTCTTACCAACTGTCTGTACAATTCATAACACATGATGTGCATCCCCTTTTGTGCACATACTGTACATGCACATATATTATTATGACATATTTGCATAGAAAAAGTTCCTGCACGAAACAGTTCTTATACATGTTTGCATGTTGGCCACAACCTAACAAAAATTACTTGCAAAAATACCCATACTGTACACCACACAAACACACACAATTTTTTCTCTAAACTCCTGCTACCACACTGCATACACAGTACGAATTCCCTCGGTGTGCAGAAAAACACACTCCATATATCATCCACACTGACAGCGGCGTACCGTCTCTTATAAGAATGTATAACTGAGTATATATAATGTAAACATGTGTGTGTGTGTGTGTGTGTGTGTGTGTGTGTGTGTGTGTGTGTGTGTGTGTGTGTGTGTAGTGTATCATTCTCTGCTGGAATATTGATTGTTGTCTGGGGTTCAGGGTTAAAGACCATCTGCTGACTCCACCCTTCAATTATTCAGTCACACCACCAACGACCCCCTTTTACTCCAACACACACACACACACACACACACACACACACACACACGCACACACACGCACACACACGCACACACACGCACACACACGCACACACACGCGCGTGTCCCTGGGGTGTATTTCCTTTTTCAGTGTGTCGTAATAGCCTAACACTATGCAAAATGGCTGAGTTATCTGTTACTATCATTCTGAAGGAATCTCCTTCATCATATTGCTTCATGACAACAACAAGACACAACAGACACACACAGATAGAGCACCAATACACACTGTCCATTGCACGAGCTTAGTTGCTCGGGGTGGAGTGGCAGGAGGTCAACCCTTGCTCTCTGAGAAAGCAGTACTCTGTGGGGTGCTCCGAGTTAACATCACACTGTGTTAAGGCCAACTCATCTGACCTGAACAAGAGCACTGAGGACAATAATGAGAAGGGTGGGGGGTTGGGGATGAGAAGGGAGTGCAAAGAGGACAGAGTGGAAGGATAGAGAAAGTAGCGCAAAAGAGTTAAATAATCGTAGAGACCGAGTGTGTGGGAGAGAAGAAGAAGCAAAGCAGTGAAAGACAGTGAAGGCAAGAGAGGTTGTTGACCTCTGGCTATAGAGCTCGTCGCATTAGTGCAGGAAAGGGGAAGTGAGGGGTGGTGGAAGGGGAGGGGCAGGGGGGCTGTTTGTTAGTGAAGATGTTTTTCCTCAAATGCAATGTCTCCGCGCTGCAGTCTTGCAGCTTGCACGTACTATATGTGTGTCTGTGTAATCTCCCCGGGCAAATCCCTCTTTAGCCAAAGCAGGGAAGAATAGAGAAGAAAAGGAAAAGCCATCTTTATCCAAATCCAATTGCAGCTGGAAGGAGAAAGTAGAGTGAGTGAGGGAGGTGGAGGACGAGAAAGGAGGAGGAGAAGACGCTGTAATTTGTCTGAGGGATTACAAGGAGTGCTGGCAGAACATGACTGCTGTGTGTGTGTGCACGTACAATTGTATGGCTGTGTGTGGCCTAACTCCTTGAATTCAGCGCATAACAACATCAGAGACAGTATTTTTGTAACAGAACTAGAGCAGAAAATAAAGAATATTTCTGTACAGCTCTGCTCACTCCAGGTACACATCAAACTCTCCGTGTGACTCAGATCATAATAAAAGCCGGGAGGATGACTTGGAGGGCAGACGATTAACCCTCTCTTTAGCCCAAAGTCATTAATTATATTCATGTCTTTTATAATAAATCAGAATTAATTTAGAATCCACTTTCATGACATAAGCAGTACCATAAAAACTACAATTACACATTCATATCACAGCTAAAGCAAACTACAAGACTGGGACCCACGCACCTCTGCTGAGGGTTAGTGTTGTGCTGCTATGAGGCTAGAAACATGGCAATAACATGGCAGCAATATCGCAGCTATCAATTCTAGGCTATTATTAAGTGTGTGCTTAAACGTATATTCAGACTAAATTTACTAAATATACGCTAAATATACGCTGTCCACACACAAGCTGCCTTTATTTCGGATCAGAATCCAAGTTTGTAAAGTACTCTGGTTTCTGGACCTAAAGGATTTTAGACTAAATAGACCTTGAAAGGATTCAAATTTGACAATACTGAATTCAGATTTGATAAAATTATATATACCAAACAACCCACCCACACACAAAAACACAAACAAACACACAATAACAATGTGATTGGACACAAAACAAAAACGAACAAAGCCACTTGTGTCGACTGGTGAACCCTTCAACTTTAAAAAGGTATCCAAAGTGCTGAAGGGTTATGGAAGGGAGAGAAAGTAAAGGATGGAGTGTGGCAGCTACAAAACGATTGTGGAGGAGAGGAATGGGCTTTAGGCCAGAGGTTAATGTGATGTGATTGTATGGCACACAAGAACGCATATATCTGCCTGGAGCAGAAGAGTTAAGGACAGGGGAGTCAGAAAAGTGTCAGTGTGAAACAACATCAGTGTCTTTCTCTGTCTCTGTGAGTGACAGTGATACAAGGCAGTCTGGCCCTCTCACACACACACACACACACACACACACACACACACACACACACACGCCCAGTGGCTCCATGCAGAAACAGCTGTTTTGCTGTGACACACAGCATACTCTTCACATCACATCAGCTACACAGCAGCTCCTTACCCAGAAACCCGTGGACCACAATGACACACAGATACTGTCGCTTGTTTCACCAAATGCTGACACACTCTTCTAGGTATTTTATACTGTCGGGTTACATTTAACAGAGACACACTCACATATATATGTATGTACAGTTTTGTCCTGCAGTATTCAGAGAGGGCAAAATGGGTGTATAAAACATACAAGAGGTGTGTCAACAGATAGAGACTTTGTTCCAGCTATATTGTTTACCCCAATGTAGATATCCCTCTGATATCTGTGGTTGTATGAAGCCGTTGTGCGACAATGTGGTAAATCAGTGAGCAAGGCTTTTCAAAGCAGACATTTTGATTCATCAAAGTAGGAACAAATGTGATACTAATAACATTAATGATGGCTCCGCTCTATTCAAGGGGCCCTGTAAACCATGACAGTGTGAAAGTGAACCAGCAAGCACAATAACAAAACTCTGACACTGAAGCAGCCAAATGGTATTCAGCCACACAAATATTGATATTCTTACTTAAACCTGGGTTTTTCCATGAAAGTTTCTATTGATCCAATGAGATCTGGTTATTTTTATATGTTAAAAAATGATCAATGACTTTCCATAACTGAAACATCTCACGGCCCTGTAGTGCCCTATTTTTTAAATTGGTGCAAAGAAGCCTTTTTGGATTTAAATGTTACAAAGACAAAGGACATGTGCATTGATTTTAGACGTCACCATCCAACTCCGGAAAAGACGACTATAGAGGGAATGGAAGTTGAAATGTTGACTCATACAAGTATCTGGGAATCATGATTGATAACAAGTTGACCTTTGAACTAAATACAGCATGATAAGTAAGAAAAGTCAGCAGCGTCTCTTCTGTCTGAGAAAGCTAGCTCAGTTTCAAGTGGATAGATCCTTGATGACATTGTTTATAAATCTTTTATTGAGTTGTATTACCTTTTCATGTATTTGCTGGTATGCTTCTCTGAATTTAAAATGAAAAACAAAATGGAACGGTAATTAAAGTTAGTAGCAAAATTATTGGGAGGCAGCAGATGACACCTACTGATCGATACTAGACATGTACTTAAAAAGGCAGAATCCATATGTCCGATAGTTCTCACCCCTAAATGCGAATTTAATTTGCTGCCCTCCGGTTCCCGTTTCAGTCAGCTACCAGCCAAACAATAGGTACAAACTCTCCTTCGTTCCCTCTGCCATCCTCTGCTTAACTCTGGGAGGACTAGGTAATGTCGGCACATATGGTACACTGGGGTTTAAACTTTTATGTTGTGGCATTTACTTATATTTTCTCTATTGGTATATACTGTATTTTAAATGATTGTTGTCTTTGTTGTCATGTGTCAGTTTCTTGCTACTGCAGCAAATGAATCGCCCCTTGGGGACAAATAAAGGTTTTGATTGATTGATTGATTGATAACATGCTTAATATAATTATTACTATTACTATTATAAATATTACTTTTGTAATTTAAAACAATTACATACAACACCATTACTTTATCCCGTCCTAAATCAGTTTGCGTTATGGGAACAGCTTCCATTTTGGTTTGGGTTGCTATTTCCAAAAAATTGGCTAAGCATAAACAATAAATGTGAAACTTTTTTTTCTCCTCCCTCTTTTTATTGGATTTTACTGGATTTAGATTTGAGGAAATACTATCAAATCCCAACCCAATCCTTAATAGAAGTAGATTTTTTTCCTAGCATAACAGGTGTATAATGGGCCTAAACAATTGCAGTTGCATACTTTTTTTGGCCTGGGTGGAAAAAGGGAAAAAGCACATATTAAGGCAATGCTCAAGCCACAAACTATCTAAAAAATGCAATTGTGCTCTCTTTCTTACTCTAAGGGGGGTTAGACTCACTTACATCAACACACAAGCACATAATACATTTGCAGAACGCACACAAGCGTTGATACCCACACTCATTCAATGAGGCCCATTATACAGATGTGTCATTGCAGTATCACTGCAGTTTCAAGGTATTTCCTTTATGCGGCAAAAGCCTTCACTTTCTCTGCTCCTTTTCTTGTATGGAAATTCAACAAAGTGCAATCACTCTTTTGATATCATTTACTGAGTACAACAATGGAATAAACTTCACTTGTAATTTAGTATAAAAATCAGCTTCAACAGTACTTCTGTGATCATACAGCAATCAAGAGGAAATATGTAGTATAAATGAAGTGATGTGAAGTTACGTAAAAAATGAAAGCAGGGAGAAGTTGATGTGAGGTAGTTTTTTCATAATTTTGTTGCCAGGGCAACTCAGCTGCTTGACTGAAATGGGAGGTTCTGTCATCACTGGGGTGCAGCAGGAATGCAAACATACAGTACATGAGATCTTTAAGACACTGATAGACATGAAAAACAGTCCTTCAATGTCTAAAGAACAATCAAGGTAAGCAGCCTTCAGTCCAGACAGTCAGAGGGATTCTCAAGGCCATTGGCAGCATGCTCCTTGTAAAGACAGGCATAGAGGTTTGTACTTTCGGGTGTCTTAAGTCTATACACTATTATATTCTGCAAAAGTAAGACCAAGGCATGAGAGCTATAGTAGCAGGCTGCATCACTTGAAAATAAGATGATGATCTTTGGCTGCAGGTTGCTGTGTAGCTAGTGTTGCTATTGGGTGTGGTTTAAAGGCAGTGGATACCAAACACAGAACTAACAGCCATACAGCCTGTACTGTGTGGGATTAATGGGCTTGTCCTAAGTCAACAAAACTGTGCATGCAAATTTGAGTGTGTGAGGAAAAAGATTAGAAGTTCCAAACAATGGTCACTTTTCTCATTTAGTGTGCAATTCAAAGTATTGAAGCTATACGTAATGTTAACTAAAACTGCACTTTTTTGCGTCTTTAATATAGGTTTATGTGCTGTGAAAAGCACTTACCTAAATATATCAAATTATTCTTAACTGTTTCCCTAGTTTTGTTTGCATGAGCTAAGATAATGCAAACAATATTTTTTTAAATAAACAAAACAATCAATGTGAATAATGCAATCAAAACCAAACTCACGCCATTGTGCTTTACACCTCACTTTGCACTGGCTTTGTAATGCCTCCTTAATCCGCACTTTATGTAGCCTTTTGTATTCTGTATTCCTGTATTGTATTGAATGTGAAACTCTGTCCTGCACACATATGCTTTCTTGGCCAGGTCGCCGTTGCAAATGAGAACCTGTTCTCAACGGTCTACCTGGTTAAATTAAAACTAATACTAAAAAAAACGGGGAAAGTCAGTATGGTTAGCTGGTTAACTAGGGCCAGAGTAAAATACTTGTTGTTTGCTAGTAAAATCTATGTAACTGCATTATCAAAAGTTTTAATCCCTGAGCAATAATTAAGGCAGCAGATCAGACACTGCTAAAATAATTACCAGTCAACATACTGTAGGCATGAACAACAACTTTTTTTCCAGAGTTCTAATTATTATAAAAGATGAATCTGTTCAAAACCCCTCTCTTTTCTACTTTGTCCTTGTTGCCTCCTGTTGCTCAGGTAAACCAATGCTACTCTCTCACAAAGTTACAGGTAGGCTCCTAAAAAATGGAGGAGATTCTGAGTGCTTTTCTATGATTCCCCTATGTGCCTCTTCTCCTCTATCAGATGGAGGGATGGAGGTGAGGAAAGAATTGAGAGAGGTAACAACAGAGAGAGAAACGACAAAGAATGTAAGGCCCCACAGCAGCACTTAAAGTATGTCTGCATTATTAATGAGGAGACAAAGCGAAACATTTATTTATCATCGCGGATGTGTAGAAGCTAAGCCGATCCCAGCAGAGCTGAGAGAGACAGAGAGAGAGAGAGAGAGAGAGAGAAAGAGAGAGAGGGTCAGGAGACAGAAAGAGGCCATGTTGAAAGAGAGATGTCTAAGAAGGCTTGAGTGTGTTTTGTGTGTGGGTATACAGTAGAAGGTCAAGTCTAAGATGTGTCCTGTGTATTTGCTGGTCAGCTGTGGGATTTCCTCAGGGCTAAAGGATCAAGACCAGGCCCGAGATTTATTTATGAGACCTAAACAGGCTTACACACTACACTGTGTGCTTAACCCCTCACTACACTAACTTTGATGTTCCAGGCTCAAGTCCATCCCTTGACTCTAGTCACACTATTCCCATCTGTCTTTGCTCTCTCTTCATTTTAGTAATAAAAAGGGATATAGAAGTTTTTTTATAGATTAATCCCTCTATTTTTTTTATTATCTATTTGACATTTAGTCTCAAATATTTTGAAGCTTGTTCTGTCACACACAAAAAACAATACAAAACGCAAAGATATTTAATTTACAACATAATATAAAATAGATAAACATCCTAAAGATGTCTTAGGAGTGGCCTGATTGCAGGCAACGGAAAAACCCAACTCTGCATGAGCGGCGTGAATAGACTAATTCACTCTAGGCATGCAGTGCAAATTGAGGTCAAAACATGTCGATGTCAATTGATTGTTTTGTGTGCTTTGTTTACTTTAAAGTAAATAGAAAGGGACAAGGGGAATTACAGAAAGTAAGCAGTTGCTAGGGAATTTTGACAGTGAATTAACTGTGAATTAACACTTGCAGCCACACACGAGGAATGAGCTAGCTTCAATAGCTACAGCTAATGCCTGAACAGTTAGTTCATTGGCTTTGCAGTGCAAATTAACGTGGACTGCAAAACACTCCAGTGGTTGAATAACTCACAGCAAAATATTGGCTAAAGGTCTTCAATGTAAATAAGTGTTGTAGTCAAGACCAACTAAACTAAGCACAAGTCATCACCAAGACCATAAGGAATTGAGACCGAGGCAAGACCAAGACCGGACCAGTGCCAGACAGCCAAAGCTTCTAAACTGTCTCCAGCATTCACTTGTGCGTGTTAAGAGGGCGGGGAGAGGGGGTTAACAGTAACAAATTTCAAATTACAAAAAAGAAGTGAGTCAAGTTAGTGGTTGCATTTGAAGCAGGACATTTTATGGTCAATCACAGCTGTTGTGGTCTTGCCCCATCTTGAAATAAAATCCTAAGTCCTTTTTATCCGAGACCAACATTAGACCGAGTAAAAATGCGGTTGATTCCGAGAAAAGACTGAGCCTTTCAAAAAGTGGTCTTGAGACCGGTCTTAGGACCAAGACCAATCTTGAGTACTACAACACTGACTGAAATGCATGTTTACAATTAAGAAGTTAGAGCCAGCAAATATTTTGCATTTAAAGCATGATGTAAACATTTAATCAAAATTGTTGTTGGTCGTTTATTTTTCCAATCGACTAATCGATCTATCGCTCAACCAACTGTTTAAAAACTATAGACAGACATACACTATAGAGCACACATATTGTATATAGACACCCATACTAACAGCCCATACCCATACTTATTTATGTCACTAAAGGGCCAAATATTAATTATCAGGAGTTTTAATCTAACCTTAAACAGAACATGTCTTAATACAATTCTAACCTTAACCAAACACCACTGCTTGGTTAGGACCAGCTTTGTGTCCACAAAATGGATGATGAGTCCCCTTAATGTAACTGTGTGATATGTGTCCCCAAAATGTAATCAATACAAGTAAACATACACACACATGCACTTTCAGAGATGTTGGGTTCTACACAAACAGTCAGGATTTTAGATTGCATGTACAGTAGCTAACAAAGCTTGTATTGCGTGTAGCTGTAAGACAACTCTAACATTAACACTAGTTACTATAATAATTAGGTTTTGCAGGAGCAGATCAAATCGTCACCTGTCAAAACCACTAGCAACCCTTCACTTAATGTCAGATTTGGCAACTGTTTGGTTTAAATACTGCACATTGTTCGGCTGTGACTGATGGATGTGCGGGGAACTGTCGTGTGAAAGTGGCTAAGCATGTGCATATGAAAAGCACAATTTTATATACATACATTGTGTGCGTGTTTGTGTGTAGGGGAGGACGTTAGGGGATAAGCACTCAATAACAGCTGACACTGAGCTGCCCTCTGCTCTCGCTCACACAAAGGACTATGATTATATTACGGTTTGACTGCCTGTCCCCCCCTCCCTTCATCCCCCCCATCATACCCTATTCTGCCAAGCCCTCTGTGCACTCAACGGCTAAGATAATTACCACTATTGTGTGTCACACACATACACACACTCCCATGCAAAGTATGCCACGTGCTTGCCAGCTCCCCCATCTGTCCCCTTCTCTCTCCCCCTTTTTCTCTCTCTATTCCTTCTTTCCATTTTCATCAGTGTTTTTTCTGCACCCTTTGACATTTGCTATTTTGCAGGAAAAGGGGAAATCCACAACCGAGGGGGGAGAAAATTGGTGTCATAAAAACATGCAATATTTAATACTTAGATTTAGTTTGTACAGTAGGCTGTTGATTATTTTCCAGTAAAAAAACATATTGACACAGCTGTTGTCAATTGGTAATCCAACTCAGTTGTGCAAAATCTCCAATAGAATGATGCATCAAGTAGTGGGATGAACTTATTACTGAATATCAATATTCTTTCCAATAGCTGATTATCTCCTCTACTCTAAAAAATCTAATGTATTTCTCCTTTCCTCTTTTTTAGCTGTACGTGCCCCTTGCATCCTTTAACCTTTCTGTTTAACCAGGAAGGAAAGACAAATGACTCAGCATTGATGTTGTTGTCCCCTTTCTTTCATTCCTTCTTCCTTTCTCCTCATTCAGTTAAACTTTAATGTGTTTTCCCACTCAAATCTCAAGTACTCAAGGCAACTCCTCAGAAATGGCTTTGGTTGCAGAAACACCAGAGTGGTTGTAGTGTGGCTTCTTTGTGTTTGTGTGTGTGTGTGTGTGTGTGTGTGTGTGTGTGTGTGTGTGTGTGTGCATGTGCGTGTCCGTGCATTTGTGTGTGTGTGTGGGGGAGGGGGAGGGGGGGTCACAATATGATGTCAGAGTGGTGTTTACACAAGCAAGCGAAGCCACAGACAAGTGTTGCCATTAATACCAAAACCATTTTCCACCATTTCTCCATCTGCCTCTTCTAATCCTCCTCATCCAGTCTCCTCTACCTGCAGGAACAAACAAACTTGTAAAACACAAACATACACAGTTTCCCTCTCTCTGTGTTGAAGGTTGAGGTGACCACCTTGAGAGTGTGTAATTGTTTAATAGCCTGAGAGCTCCCATGTCTACCCCAGAGGCCTTTGCTCGCTAAAGATCGATCAAATACTCTAGCTGGCGGTGACAACTTTGAAGACACACAAACACAAAGGGACTTACAGTGAGTGCGGCTGGAGAGATGGACAGAGACAGTTAAAGGGAAAGAGAAAGAGAGAGCGAGAGAAAAGAGGAGTACCTCCCTTAGCGGCTGCCATGTGGCTTTAGCCATCTGTTGGCAGAGTCTAAATTAATTAGCTCCACTCATTACTAGTTTGCAAGAGGCCTGAAGTCTAAACCAGACACCAGCTCTCCAACTTGCCTATCTTACAATCTCTTCTTCTTTCACCCTCTTTTATGACTAAAACCCTACTCCACTTAGATTTAGACCCTTAAAGCAACAGAGTGTACTTATATTATATTTTAAAACTAAATTCGAGAAAAATTAAAGCTGCAAGCAGCGGTGGACGGGCCCTCACTACTCTGCTCACATCAGGGTTACTGGCGGACACCGCTCCTTGCGACCATGCATTTGTGCGGCACTCAGATACTGCAAATTGTCACCAATGAAAAGGGAACTCCCTGCTGAGTTCAATGATACCTACGTAATGATGCCTATAAGACCCTACGTTGTACAGTTCATTAGCTGTGAATGAGGGCGTGGCCAAAGCATAGAGCCAGGGACAAACCCTTACCATCAACAAAGGAAGTCTCTGCTAAGTTCATTGATACCTCACACAAGGCTCTACCTTAAACGATTCAAAGGGTATGAAAGGGGGCGTGGCTTAATCATAGGGGACGAGCCAAACCATCACCAATGAAGAAGGAACTTTCCGCTGAGTTCAATGACACCTCACACAAGACTCTACCTTAAACGGGGCGTGAGTGAGTGGGGGTGTGGTTAAAGTATAGGGCCTGGCACAGTATCACATTTAGACCACACATTATAACTTTTATGTAAATTGAATTATGTTTGTCATATAAGGCTGATTTCCTGTTGCCAGTTGGTGGTGCTATAACTAAAAGTCAATATTGGCCTGAAGATGTCCTCAGGCCTGGACTCTTGTGGATTGTAGGGTATTTCAAGCAGATATGACAGCCAGTTACAACCACTTTCTCGTTCATCGCTAAACACTCAAAATGGCCGCCACGGCCACACCGTTTGACAAAAAGTTTTTCTTTAAAAAACTTTTCATCCTTAAGGTCTTTAGATGACACAGACTGAATTGAAGTCGATCTGATGAAATCTCTAGGAGGAGTTCATTAAAGTATAGCACCATATAATTAATTTTGTAGGGGGCGCTAGAGAGACATTTCTGTGCGCCTATTCCCAAAACACTTAAAATACGTAAATTTTCACCAGACTTGATGCAACCACCAAATTTGGTGAGTTTTGAATATGTTAAGCCCCTCAAAAAGGCAATTAATTTGCCGGGAAAATAACAGTAATTCCTTTAGGTTCAATAGGGCCTTTGCTGCTTTCGACGTTCGGGCCCAAATGAAAATATAATGGTTATAAAGTCAAAGCTCATTTAAACGTTAAAAAAAAATAAAAAATAAAAAACGTCTTTCATAAATAAATGTCAACTATATACACTCAAAAGCTGAGCAACTCTTATCTCAATTCCCTCATAACCCTCATATTGTCCTTGGGTCAAATTGACCCATTTTCCTATCAATATTCTTATCAACTACCCAAAATAACATGATTGATTCCACACAACGCTCTTTGGCAAGTATGAATTACTTTCATTAGTTTTGGGGTATCTTATTCCATTTTAAAGCATTTGAAAAAAAAAACATTGAAGCGGTTTTGAAATAGTATTGAGTAAAAGTTGACATATTGCAGTCTGTGACATTCCTTTCACTTTAGTTTAAAAAAATTCCTAATTTCTGCTATTCTAACTATTAGCTATTCTCTTTTTTTTAATGACCATAAATTCCAAAAATAACAGCAAAACTGAAGTTAATAGTGTTGAAAACATAGAAAAGTGACAAACATTGAAAACAAGCATCAAACGTGATGAAAAAGGAGACAAAAATGTAAGAAATAGTTAAAAACATTGATAAAAAGCATCAACAAAAGTGTTGATTTTCAATTTTGACGGGAAGACAACACAACTGCTCTGCAGTTTTACTAGAAAAGTTCATCTTGAAATTCAGATATGTTAAAGTTGCATTGAGCTCCACAAAAAAAGAATCAATGTCCACCTTTTTCTGAAGCTCTCGATTCTCCAGATCAACTTTTCTTTTAGGTCTAGAGAGAGACATTTTGGAGTCAGGTGTATCACAGTCAATTAGTGTTTATGTTGACAAGTCACAAGGTGCACCCTGCTGAATGTCACATTTATAACAAAGATCCAGTTTTTACGCTCCTATTTGCAGACTTGCTTGAAGATTTGATGAATATTCTAAAATAAAAGGCTGAACGAAAATGGGAAATGGATAGAAATTATTTTTGGTTCAAATTTAAGAAAAATAATCTAAACCTGGACGGGGTTTTATGAAATTGTCTCATGGATTCGGCACTCAGGCCTGTAGTTTGAGACTCTTAAAGTCCATAGTGTTGATTGTAATAGTCTATTTTGCTACTAAATTTAAAAAAATGTGTAAAGCATTCAGAGAGAGAACTAGAAAATCTCAGTGTTGACACTAAAAGGAATTCATGCTTGTGTTCTTTCTCTCTTTCTCTCTCTCTCTCTCTCTCTCTCTCTCTCTCTCTCTCTCTCTCTTTCTCTCTCACACACTCGCTCTCTCTCTCTCTTTCTACTTTTCCCTCTTATCCTTGGGGAGTGCTCTGTGCCACTGCAGTGACGACAGATGGGGCTCAACATCATCCAGAGAGTAAGAGAGAGAATAGAGGGAGGTTACATTCATTATTTACATCACTTGGTATTGGAATATTAATGCTAAAAGCAATCGGGCAACCCTTCATTAAATTAACTGGAGATGTAGGGAAAGAGACGAGAGGGTGAGATGGAAGGATGGGGGCGCGGGAGGCACAGACAGTGTGAGAGGAGCACATTCTGGTAAATGGGCCCTAAAATTAGTGAAGCAAAAACACCTCCATTAAGAAAGCCTGCATCTCTCTTTTCCCTCCTTTCCTCCACTCCAACTCTTCTTTCCTGTTATCTGCTCTCTCCCTTTTTTAAACACTTATTTCTCCCTCATATGGACAAAAATCACTGCTTTACCCACAAGTGCCTGCGGTGAACCTCTTTGAGATATATGCATTTCTGTGCTGTCCCTCTTAAGTGCCTGTTCAAAATTTAAACATGCTTATGGTGGCAGAATGTGTCTTTGGTCCCCATGTGTATCTCCAGAGAATACTGCTCTGTCTTTCACTCACTCTATCGTTCCCTCCACGGCGACTGCTCTTTTTCTTTATGCTGTATTGCTCTCTCGTCACTCCATCGAACCCTTCTTCCTATCTCAATCTCATCTTCTGTCAGCAAACCCCAATATTATCGTCACACTTACAAATGTGTACATGCTGGATATGCAAGCACGCATGAATGAACACAAACGCATACCTACACAGACACACAACCGTGCATAGATAAATGCTCAAACTCATGCACACAGACAGTATCAGGACACAGGCATGCAGAGACACCGACAGTGGCAGAATGGTTCTCTCCTGCACAGCAACACATTGCGTATATGCAGAGCCACTCTCCCTATTAGTGGAACGCTGCTATGCACTGTTGACTTCTGAAGAGGAAAACATACAGTCATGTCCATTGTCAACTGATGCCACTATTACCCACCCCTCCACCTGGCACCCAGCATGTGTGCGTGCACTGTGAGTAATAGGTAGGTGACTGCTGAATATGAAACTATAATGATCATAATGTCACCCACGGAATTCATGTAACAGAAAAATTACAGACTTGCTTCATGAAATGGCGTATGTATGACACGTTAATTTGTATGCCACTATTGGCGTGTTATCAAGATGCAAACTTTTCTATTCTTCATTTCCTAAACCCAACCGGTTCTTCTTTTCCTAAACTCAACCGTACCTTTCTTCTCGCGATAACACGCCAAGTGGCGATAACACGCCAAGTGATGTGTATGTGTACGCCCGCTGTATACAGTGTAGACATACTCGCGGATAGCTCAAAATGCGTCCAGATAACACGAGTATATTTACACGAAGACCTGATGCCATGTTGAAAAATTAGGTTTACTTCCTATAGGTGGAGGAAGATTTAAAATGGATACTGAGGCTTCCAGGTGCAAATAAGGTGCCAATGACTCTTGTGAAGTGTTAAATAGACTCAGGAATTGTTTCTTCAAATGATTCTGGTTACTGGTAGATACTTGCATCTACGTAGTGGTCATACCAGAATACTCTCAAAATGTATCTACTACATATACAACCATGACATACTGACATTATATCTAGTCTTTTTTAAGAACAGATTTTATACAGCAGAAGAGTTCATCTACATCACTCCATCCAACCAGCCATTCATCTATCCAAGCATCAATTCTTTGTACCCACTTATTCTAGTTCAGGATGAAGACAGACTGCAGGTTATTGCGCCATGCACACACACAAAAAACAATACAATGGGCACAGGGCAAGAAGGAGTCATGCATCAACCTTTCCTAACCTACAGTAAATAAAAGATAAAAATATGACCCTTTGAGTAATATTTAAACCGACCAAAAGAATGCATGAAAACAAAAAACGAGTGCTTCAAAAAGCTGAAACTGGGGGGACATGATCCTCTGACAGTCTGCCTGTATTGGTTTAGAAACCCAATCTGGCTGCAAAAGCCTGTCTGTGTTCATGAAAGAGATCAGTGAGAGGTTACAACACTCTCAAACGTTTTGAAAGCAAAGAAAACAAAAGGTGGGTGGGAGCTTTATGAAATAGCAGCATCACTGGAACCTACAGTAAAAAAACAAAAAGTAAAATAAGACAATAAAGACCTTGTCAAGGTTAACAGTTGCTTGCTTACACATACAGCAGACATGAAGCAACATGAACATCAAATTGAAATGTATGACCACCGAGTGCAAGTTTAACCAACCAGCTTTGGTCAGCTTTGGTTACTGTCCACCAGTAACTCAAGATGCTCAATTTTCTATAGCAGCCACTTGTGTACTTTGGATCTCTGCAGTTTAAATAAGCAACATACCCTTGGGTAAGAAAGCAAATACTCAGTTTCTCTGAGCTAGTACCAAACACTAACCCTCTATAGACTCTAAAGATGGATGATACACTTGCTCTGTTTCAGTCTTGACTCTTTTGCACATATTGAGCGTGTGTGTGCTGCTGTTGTGCCACTATTGACTGTACACTCCAGAGTGACCGGTTACTGGTTGGTTGTTTGGTTGGTTGCTTAGTTTATTAGTTAGGAGCACTGCTCTGTGATAGCTCACAGATTGTATTGATAATGTCTTTAAAAGTGTCAAGAAGTAGCTTCAACTAAAGGCAGTGGGTTCTAAAATAGTTTGTGCTGTTTCCATAGTAACAGATGCTAGGAGTGTCAAACTTCAGAGCAGCAGTTATACTGTGTTTTTGTTTACAGATCAGATTGGATTATGCTTGGAAATTGCAAATGTTAAAAATGAGACACCACCATTCTAACTAAAAGAGGAAAAGCAAAAGGAAAAGAAGTGGGTAGCTTTACAGCAAGACAGACACATGATACTAAAAATAAAACAACACATAGTAACATAAGCATAACATGAATCTAATTTTGAAAAAATATGGTACCAATGAAGGCATGCTGTTTACTGGACAACAATCCATTTACATGTACGGTTAAGCTCAATAATACCAGCCTCTCGTATTCGTACACCTGATATGAAATTTCGTTCTGCGCTTATCCCACATTAAATGATCACAGAGAGAAGACCTTTTACGCTTGATTCTAAAATGCAATTTTGGTGATCCGAACAAAAGTGGACAGCCAAGACACATTGCCATTCACATCTGTGTCTATCATGCGTCTCCAGCTGACCACTTGTGTTCAGATTTTGTTACTTCCTACATCACCTCTGCTAGAAGCTAGAGAAGTGTCGAAGCTATATCGTGGTCATCTCTCTCTACAGAGTAAAGCGATAGATGCTCATGCAACACAACATGAACGCTTTGTCCAACTTGTAAAATTGGCAAGTTATAGAGCACTGATGACGTATTTCCCAGTTACGCTATTGTCGGCAATGCATCAGGACACATTAGCATTTACATTTCAAAAGATCAATCAAAAAGGTAAAATGCAGCCCAGACCACTTCGGCAAGTGGTTTGAGAGATTGGACCACAATGCATCTTTGTGGCTGTTCACACTTTTATGTAGCCCTGTAAACTTGTGATCCAATCGCCCAAGACACATTCTTAAACCAAGTGTACACAGGATCACAAAGACCACTGAATCCACCTTATAAGAACAATATACATAAACGTCTGTCCTATTCTATAATGTAACGTGCCGATATGTAATCTAATTAAGCAGGACCCCTCTCTGTGTGTGTATGTATGCATGTCTCTGCGTCTGTCTTTGAAATACATCATAAACCATTACAGGCTGGGACTGCAGTTTAATTTTTGCTACTTCTAACGTAACTTGATTGCTGGATATAACAAGCAAACTTTTCTTCACGTTCCTGGAGCATGAGTGGTTGACAGGAACGTTGCAACTGTAACGCTGGCTTTTCTATTATTTTGATAAGAGGATACTCAGTAAAAAGCCATTTGCCCACTAAATATCAAACAAAAACCAGAAACTATATCATAGTAAGTTGCTGTGAGCTGTCCATTCACTACTTCTAAACACAGGCAGAACATAATCTTGGAGTTTAATCCTTCACAGCGCTGTGCAACGCGAGACAATCTCAGACTCTTTCATTTTCACATTTGATTTGTACAGAGAGTCTGGCTAACATTTGGTTGTGACGTGTGCTTAGCATCGCTAGCATTTGCCTTGGCCAACTCCTTCACCACTAACGGAGCAAGCTGGAAAATCAATCTTTTCTCAAACCCCATGGGGAGGAGGGCCACAACATCATAGCCACCAACAAGACTGGGCAAAGATTGTTCTTGCTTGGGCTTTGACTTCTGGGTATTCGGCAGCATTGCTACAATGAACAGAATGGCTTTGCTTGCATCTTTCTCTGCCACCATTACGGAACTACAACTCTAGCCCACAACTTCATTGTCAGCCACTCCCTCTGTTCGTTGATTGGACTGCTAAAGATTTGGCCGGAGAAAACCCAAGAATATGCCGCAAACCCAGACAGTGTACTGAAGGAAAATAAAAATTGAGCAGAAGTACGTACAAATTCAGAGGCATCAAGCTGACCGGCAGAAGGCAGCAGATTCATCAGATTCTGGGTCCTGGGTCCGGTTAATAACTCCAGTATTACTGCTAACTTCTAACACTAATTACATTACTATCGGCAAAATGCAAATCCATACCTGTATGGAAATTAGGACCTCTGCCAAAGTGTTAAATTGTTAACGATAATACAAGACAAGACAACACAACACTGGCGTCATTAAACACTGACTGTGGTGATATCAACATGCAATATCGTTGACGAAAAAGACAACACTAAAAGGTTTTCGCCCCTCTCTCTCTGCGCACGCACTTGGAGGCAGAGAAGCTGGAATAAATACCTGCCTGTTTCCCCCTCAACAGATATATACAAGTTGTTCACTTGTCAGTCTGCAAGAGAAGGATAGTAAACTGCAGAGCAAAAGAGAGAGAGACACACACACAGATGCACACACACAAATGGCAAATCTGGAGACATGTGCTGTTGGCTTGTGGAGGTGCTTAAAGAGTGACACAAGTCCAAAAAATGCATGTGTATTTTAAACCCCTTCAGAAGCCCTTGATTGTAAAGCCCTTCCTATGTGCCAAAACTACAGTATGTACAGTACAGCGACTTGCATGGGTCAAGGATGTCCTTTCCACTGTGATGATTTCCAAAATTATAAGAAAATATATAATAAAAAAGCTCAGAGGTCAAAGTCACTGTCTGGACATATTTCTTGTAGCCATGTTAGAAATATATTAAAACTGAGGAGTAACGTGTGTAATTTCTTTAACCCAACTCACCACTAGGAAATCTAACTTAGTATAAAAATGGTTGTGTTCCTCGTATGAGATATATATTTCATGGAGAGGCGGTATGCTGACATGCATTGTATGTTCATCTCGATAGCAGAGATGTAGTCAACAAGGATGACTGAGCCGTAGTGCTGGCACTCAACTGTCAATCTGTGCTCATACACAGGAGCTTTGTCCACAAGAAAGTGTGTGTGTGTGTGTGTGTGTGTGTGTGTGTGTGTGTGTGTGTGTGTGTGTGTGTGTGTGTGTGTGTGTGTGTGTGTGTGTGTGTGTGTGTGTGTGTGTGTGTGTGTGTGTGTGTGTGGCGACTCTAGAGAGAATATATCAAGGCTAGAATGACTTTCAACTGAAATGTATATAAGATTCAAATTACTTTCTCTTTGTCCTTTATACTTTCCCTTCCCACACTTCTCTCCTCCTTCCTTTGTCTTCTGGTAGCCTTGGTCAGCTAAGCTCAGATGTAAAAAGATCTCTCTTTCTTTCTCTCTCTCTCTCTCTCTCTGAGTAAATTAAAATATATACATTTAAGATAAAAAAAAAAACAGGAAAGCAAAAACAATATATCACTATACAGTAAAATCTCTAGTGTCAAATGTAAGAAAGAAAACAAAGACAGAAGCAAACACACAAAAAACATGAAAAACACATGAAGTACAGGACTAAATGAGAAGGCAAAGTAAACTGTGGGGAGATGAACCAAAGATATTACGTGATGTTGTGCTGGTTGTGTCTCAGGCTGTGACATACACTCACATATCTCGCTGCTTCTACAGCACTCACACTATTTTCTCCAAGCAGATGTTGCATTTTTTCTGTTTAGAGAGTGTATTAAAATCTGGGAGTTTACATTTTAGAATTTTAGTAAATAACTGAGTTCTGATGTTGGTATATGTGTGGTATATGTGCTGAGAGCTATCCATGCAACATGTCACAGTACATGAAGTGAGTTAGAAGTGAGCCATTAGCTCAGTGAGGGTTGACTAGGAAGGAGAGAAGGGTGGTAAAAAGGAAAAACATGGGAGGATTCCTCACAAGGGATGACTGAAACTCATATCGCTGTTTTCAAACAATGTCTCCAGTGAGACAGAGTGAGAGGAACATAAAACTTGCATTGCCCTGGGCATTGTAAAACAATGGCTATGCACATGAACAAAAAAGACACACACACACACACACACACACACACACACATACGCAAAAACAGACTGCACTTACAAAATACAGAGAGCTAAGATACATAAAGTGAGAGTGGAGCAAATAAGTAGGTGAAGGAAGAATAGGAAGAGGGCAGGCACACTGAAAATGGCAGAAAAGTAAGGAAAATAATGATGCAAAACAAGAGGCAGTCAGGTGGGCCTGATAAACGCTTGAGAGGAATAAATGTCAAGTCAAGCACTAAGAGAACCCTAGGAGGCGGAGGTAACAAAGAAAATGAGGAAGAGAGTGCATTTATGATGCAAACAAACCAAATCAGGGAGTATGAAGGAGGAAATCTGAAACAGTTTAATGGATCAGTGCTACTTGCATCATTGTGTCGCAATGGCTAAATAAAAACATAATGAACACCTTAAAACACTATTGGCAAGATAACATTTACATGTGTTATACTCCACTGACTTTTGTGAACTATTGACTTTCCGTGTGTGTGTGTGTGTGTGTGTGTGTGTGTGTGTGTGTGTGTGTGTGTGTGTGTGTGTGTGTGTGTGTGTGATTACAAGCCCCGCATATGTCTTGTGGGAGTCCTCAGGGCATCCTATACACCCCAGAGAGACCATTGATTAGCTATTAATAAAGCATAGAGATGCCATAGCTCACAGGGTAGGTCAGTGAGGGCTCACACACACGACATCCACACAGGCTGTTAGAGTTTAAATGAACATATATGGCAGAGGTTTGGCGAGGTTGGAAGGCAGGACAGGGAAAATGTAGAAGAAACTGAAAAAGAAAAAATGAGTAGAGCAGGTAAACTGTGCCAATCTATTTCTATTTCTTCTGCCCACTCCCCTACCAAGTTATTCTACCTCTATCTCCCTGTCCTCTTTTAACATTGAGGCTCTCTATCTTTCTCACGCTGCCTGTGTCCATTGTGGGCTGCGTGTCAGGGCTCTGCTGGCTGTCTCCATCCTGTCTTTGATTAGCTGTGATCTATGAGCAAGATACAAGAAAGAAATAAAGAAAAATAAGTGAAAGCAGCAAAGACAGTAGGAAAAAGGTAAGAGGAAGAGCTCCTCCAGCTGACGGTTATGACTGTGGTCAAGTCAGGACGCATTCCAGCGCGCCCGTGAGAGAGACTAATGTGTTACACAGGACACATTTGCATCTCTCATTCTGCTTTATTTGCTGCCGTTTTCATCCATTTTGTTCCCAGTTCCTTAACCCACCATATTTCTTATCCTGCTGCTCCCCTTCCGTCCCTCCTCGGCCCCCCCTGCCTCCCACCCTCTCTTCTTCCCAAGCATGTACATCTTCAGGTCACGGGTCATTAAGTCAGCTCCAGAGGGGATGTGTCTGAACAGGATATCTCTCATATTGCCCTGCCCCCACCCCGCTACTAAAACACAAACACGCACAATCACAAGCACGGCTATAACGACACATGCACCAATTGTGCACATGCTTGATTGGCTATCTTACCTATGTCTTTTTTTCACCTTTCTCTCTTTATAAACATACTCACAATCACAATCGTTTTTTGCCTTTAACATGCACGATGTATGTCAGACTCTCAAGTTTAGAGCCAGGACTTGTGGAGGGTCCTTTGTTATGTTGGGCAAAAATCCAGAGACTTATATTCGTCCAATAATGTATGAATATGTTAACAGTACATTTCTGTAATATATCATCATTTATTTACACCCAGTACCTTCCTTGCATGCTCCTCCATACAAATTATTATTATAAGTATTCAAATATTTTTAAATTATTATCATTTATTATCATAAATAAATGATTAAAAATAACTTTAAGAACTTTAAAAAGGTTTCCTGTGGAATTTTTGGACCACTTGTAGCACTAGCGACCATGTCTTTATGAGTTTGTCCCTGCTTGTTTGGATTGTGCACACGCAAGCGTACACAATTCACATTATGTCATTGATTTCAAGCTATTCTGCTGATTAACAGCACAAAGAAACATGAATCCCACATTTGTGATGCACACAGTAAGATGCACACAGATGGTTTATGAGTTGCAATTATAACTTTTTTAGCTTACGAAGAAACTTCACGGTGCACCTATTAATCAATAAAGCTGGTGTAGTTGGTTTATTTTCAGAACTGTTTCTTATGAGCAAGAAATCCAGACGCACCCTAGTGGCAGCAAATGAAATTTGCAGCCAGGGTCAGTCTAGCAACTCTCCAAATGACCAAATTCTGGTCAGGCCAATCACATTGTGTATAGAGTCGGTGGGCGGGCTAAACATAAGAACGTTAGAGTTGCAACGGTTCCCTGCTACTTGAAAACAAATAAGATGGCTGTTGCTGTTGGCGAACAGCAATCTTTTGAATCGGTTTTGGCCGTGAGTCTGGAAGACTTGGAGTTAAGCACTGAAGTCGTTCTTAAAAAAGGAAGATGTGTTGGGAGTTTTGCCAACCGGACACGGTAAAAGTTTAATCTATCAACTAGCGTTGCTCTGGTTGGCAATTGCGTCCTAAGGGAATTTGAAAGACAACCATGTATCCCGCCCCTCGAATTGAGCCCTGCGGATACTGAGTTCCCGGACCCAACATCTTGATGTGGGTCTGGCTTGTCAGGCTACAAGACATGTTTATCCAAAGCACTGTGATGTTTATCTTCAAATCGTTCACATGGATCCCTTTTTTCAAATAATTCCCAGCAAAAAATAACAGACCAAACTGTGTGGCATTTAAAGCTTTAGCGTGTAACTTTGTGACATTAATGAGCGTCCATTACATTTAAGCCATTGCTAAATTAGTTGCTACAAAGCTAATTAAGACCATCAGCTCCAAACAATTCTTACTGTATTTCTTCAGAAAATGGTGGCGTCCAGCAATTTTTCTGTGCAGAAACTTGAGTGAAGAGAATTAACTCTTCTGAAGAGTCCATCATGTTCTTTTAATCCTCCGTGTCCTCCTTGGTTACAAGCAACTGTGTGAAGGGGGCATGGGGCCGGTGCACAATCACATAAAGGCTCCTGCACACTGCCTACATGGCGTGAGCATGGTGTTTCTGTTGCCGGTCATTTGCGTGGCGGCTGCATGACGTTTTCTGTCTTTGCACACCAGAAATGTGTCTAATGTTGCACTGCTAATGCTAGCCTTGTCAGTACACATGAAAAATGAAATAATAGTGTGTTGTTCAACATTATTTTGTCAATATTTTTGTGATTGTACAGTACATTTCTTTGCAAATATTTCAATATATATATAAATACACATCTATATCTATATATATATAGATATAGATATAGATATATATCTATATCTATATATATATTTCAATTCCCTTTCCCGAGATAATAAAGTCCATGTTATTGTTTTTAATCAGAATCCAATTAAAATACAGTTTCAAAAAGAAGTTCAACAGATTTCGCTAAATTGTTAAAATCTCAAAAACATACGCTATCCTGCATTCCAGAATCTCTCTTTCTTTCCCTGATTAAAAAGCTGTAAGTGACGTACTGTATTTCCAGGGAGGTCTATCTCTAGACATAGGCGCTGACAGACCAGTGGATTTGTGTGTTCCCATTGACTTACACATCTTTCAAACTCTGAAAAATGGGTAAGTGGGCTGTTTATTTCAATAACATTAACAACTTTGTGTAGCTGTGTAGAGCCTATATTGTAACAACTTACTTAAATCACCTAGAATACCTGATCGTGGACCGTCACTCAGAAGACAAATTTTGTTGTTATTGTAGCCTATGCTATCTTTTCATTATACTACGGAAAATTAAAACAATATTTGTTGTTTCTCCTCAGGAGAATTCTTTACAGCAGAAGGGCCATTGAAACCTGCATTTATGTCAAAACATAGAGACAAACATGAAAATGTCATTTATTAAATGTATTTGTGTCAAAATGATTCTATTTTGCCAAGAAACGCTTTCCAATGGCTCGAGCATGGGAGAACACGGGAGCCGAAATAAAAAATTGTACTTATTTTAATGATTGTATCATGTTAGTCTATATCCTACGTGTTCCTGGATTGTTCCGGTGCGGCAGGCAATTCCATTGGATGCATGTATTGTCTGTTCTGCTTTTTTGTGTTGGAATTTTTTATTTTATTAGACTACCTGTCCAATCTGAGTTTTCTCTCGCAATGCTATTTTGCAGCAGATGTGTGCAGAGTTTAGCCCCAACCATGGTAGCCAGACCCTCCTCCAAAGCGCACTAAAGGAGGAGAGTCTGGCAAAGCAAGACTAGTATCATCTGGACGCGCCAACAGTTTTGCTGTCATTACTTAGAATTCCTCATGGGGGAAACAGAAACTATGCACTATAGCTTTAAAGCTAATACATAAAAATATACAGTATATGAATATAATGCTGTTACTTTTCAGATAAAGCTACAGTAAGTAGGCCTACCTATCACATACAAGTTATAAGCATGTTGGGCATGTGGGTGTGTTTTTTCTGTGTCAACTCAGAGCAAATTAACTTTAAAAAAGGTCACATAAAACAAATTCACATTTTAGCTCAAGTGTATGTGATTCTAACAAACGCTTGCTTACAAATGTATGCACACACACCGACACATACACACACAATGGTTGTTGTGCACTGTCAAACAACATTAGATTGCAAGGCGGTGTTATTAATTACAAAAACACATCCACTGTATTCTTCATTACGTGTCATTCTCACTTACTGTGTGCTTCTTCACTGTTACCATCCTCCTCCCCCAATGCCCCCCCCCCCCCCCCCCCCCCCCCCCCCCCCCCCCACACACACACACACACACACACACACACATACACATACACACACTCACACACACACACACACTCTTACCCCATCCTAAAAGTAACAAGTCATGATCCCCATAAAGGATGACCTGAAGTATAAATCCTAATGTCTGTACCCCCATTATGTATTTTTCCCTAATTACGGTATCGGGCTGGAGGAGGAGGAGGAGGAGGAAGAGGGGGAGGAATGCAGCAGTGATACACAAAGTTGAGGCACAGCATCACTGGTTGAGGAAAAGGGTGTTGGCGAGATCATGGTGGGTGATGAGTAATGCTCTGACGTCGGTTCTGCATTTTCCAAAATATCTGACAGTGATTCTGTCTGCCGGCACGTTCTTCCACTACCATTGTAAGTATATGCGGGAGGATCCAATAAGGAACTTATCTATTCAGTCAGTAAGATGAAGACGTAACAGTAAGCATGCACAAACAACAACAACTGTACAGTATAAAATCAAAAGCATGTCAGCTGGCAGGTCAGAAACAGAAAAACATAGATTTGCATGCATGTACTCGCGCACACCTTGGCTGAGTGTGGTTAATGAATAGCTAACTAGCAGAGAGGAAAGGGAGCCATCTTCTCTGAGTAAGGCCAAATGAATTCGCCGAAGCGCTATGCAAATGTTCCCTGGGCTAACGAGACTGCCTGCATGATTGGAGTGCCATTGAAATTCTCCTCATGCACAACCCTCTCTCACTTCCTTCCTCCCTCCCTCTTTCAATCTCCCTCCATCTCTTCCGCCATTTCTATCTGTATACAGAACATCCATATTACTGTGAATGTGTACAATGTTTGTCTGTCTGTCTGTAATTCAGTAAATAACCTGCACATCATATATATATTGTGGATCTTAAAAGCTACAAATCTGCATTCCTTTCAAACTAAAATCATGTCAACTACTAGATACACACTGCAACCCTATCAGTGCCTGGACAGCAGTGAATGCCCCTGTGTCTTACTCTCTCTGTGTCACTAACACACACACACAGAGTCCGCTCATACAGAGCACGCTCAGAGTCGCTCTGCACCTGTCCTCTCTGTAAAACATCCAAACACGAGTGCTGAATAAATAACCCAACCTAACACAAATAACTGCCAGGTTCACGCACGCACAAACACACGCACACAGCCCATAAACACACATCAATAAGTAAACACCACCTATTTCCCCTCCACAGCTACCCATTGCCCTCTTCCCCCCGCCCTTCACACAGGCACAAACTGCTACCACCCCGAAACACAAACACATAGATGTGCACAATGTGTGTAATGGTTAATGGTCACAAAAGGGATGAATAAAAAAAGTCTAACAGAGAAAAAGAGATGGAGGAGAGAGGTTAGGTGTGTGCGTGTGTGTGTGTGTGTGGGGGGGCATTAAGCACTTGTGAGATGCATCTTTAATGGCAGGACACTGCGACTTTAGAGTCTCTGGCCTCCTCTTTTTCCCTGGGGTGCTGGGGAC
This sequence comes from Etheostoma spectabile, assembly GCF_008692095.1. Lineage (NCBI taxonomy): Eukaryota > Metazoa > Chordata > Actinopteri > Perciformes > Percidae > Etheostoma > Etheostoma spectabile. Next base: position 26,700,442 of record NC_045735.1, on the reverse strand, counting down.
AACAAGAAAACTGAGCACACACACCTCTCTCTTTGTCCATCTGCCCATCCTCTCATAAGTTCTCGTATACCTAGCCGCCTCATTCCATTATCTTTCCATCCTATGCCCACTTTGCCATCTGCATAATTTAGCATGTCAAGCTTTTGTGCCACTTTGTCTTTCTTTTTTTGCCTATTCTGCCATTTTTTGTGCCTATCTGTTGTTCACTTTCAGGTTTGATGGAGTGGAAGGAAAATAGGATGCTTTGTCACTTCCTCTCCTAATAAGTGCCTCTAGAAAGGAAGCATGAGAGAGAGAGAGAGAGAGAGAGAGAGAGAGAGAGAGAGAGAGAAAGTTAAGAGAAGAGTGGATAGACAGAGGGGTAGAGAGAGTATAGGGCCTCTGCAGAGTGGCCACAAAATGGAGACTGGGACAGAAGCTGCAGCAGCTGTGGTGACGCTACACTTCACAGAGAGAGCGAGGCAGTGTGTGTGAAAGAGAAGGGGGATTAAACAACCTCAATCAATGAATGCAAAAACACAGACATCACACTTTTCCACACCCTCGACACTCTCCCTGGTCTCTGTCGCTCTTCCACTATATCAACCAAACAAACAATGATTCAATTAGTAGATATATAGATTCAATCTATCTATCTATCTATTGATCTATCTATCTATCTATCTATCTATCTATCTATCTATCTTCATATCTATCACTTTGTGTCTTTCTCTAGTGGTATTCTTTCATTCTGAAGCCTCTCCATGTAATATAGCAGAAGAGAAGGCATACTCTACAATCTCAGCCATACAGGATGTATCCAAAGGAACTTTACCTGCACAGGAAGTCATTATTCATATTATTTTAATATTCTATGTACATACAGTATTTTCTTTAAAAATGTGGCAGATTCAATGAAATTTAACATTAAATCAGGTTGGTTAAGGCATATATTTCTTAGCCTGATATATCACTACAGTATGACTCACACTGTCAGTGTTTTCTTCAACATTTAATGAAGCTACTAAAGTGTCACTAGTTTAACCACAGTATGTTATGTGATTCACATAAACATGATATTTGAGTCTGAGGAATGGTCCGATTTCTTCATTCATTTCAATATAAGATAAAGTAAAACACAAAAAAACTGAACACTGTATATTCTTTTCACTTTTTCCTCATGTTAACTCTCAAAAGACTAAACTAACTACATCTAGCGCAAATTCAAGAACAGGCCTGTGAATATTTTCAGACAATTTTTTTTTTAACATTTTGATAGCAGCAGTATTTACTGAGAATTAGCATTAGAAGTGGTTCTTAAAGACCAATAGAGTAATAAAGATTATGCTTATATGTAGTGGCCTGACTGATACTCGATTATTGAGGCAGATACTGGTACTGATATTTGAGATATATTGGCTGATAATCATGCTCATGTTTGTTTTAAAACTATGTAACAATACACACTGGCGCAATGCCTTCAGACATATCTTTGGTAAATCTATAATGCAATTTCTTGTTACTTATTCTTGTTTACTGGGGCTTTAATTTTTTACTGCACATAAACACAGTGTCACCTACAAACTAGAAAGACAAAATAAAAAGGGGTTAAAATCTCCACATTTGTAGATAAAAGATTACTTCTCCTGACATGTATCCTCGCTACCTGTCCCTGAAATGTACATAAATATGCAGCTATGTCATCTGTGTGTGTGTGTGTGTGTGTGTGTGTGTGTGTGTGTGTGTGTGTGTGTGTGTGTGTGTGTGTGTGTGTGTGTGTGTGTGTGTGTGTGTGTGTGTGTGTGTGTGTGTGTGTGTGCGCAAGAGCTGAGCCATGGTGATGCACTAATAAAAATCAGGCAGTGATGCATCCTCACACCTTCCTCATTCCGCCCGCCGGTTCGCACCCGTTACCATGGTGACCAGATAAAACTCACACTGTTTTAAGCTCCAACTGGAGGAGGAGATGGATACTAACACAGTGACACGCACACACGCACACATGCACACATGCACACACGCACACACGCACATACACAAACACACACACACACACACATACGTGCAAATGAAGTTCCTTCATACACATCCGTCAACAGAGCATCCTCTTTCAGTTCCCTAACTGACAAGCAAACAAATGCTAATTTTTTAACCAACGGCTATACCAGCAAACCATCAATTAGAGGGAGAGACATGGCTAGATAGAGAGATAGGAAGGGAGGTATGACAGGGGAGTAAAAACCAGGATAGCCAGTCAACACACAAAGCCCTCCTCTGTTTGACTGTCTACTTGTCTATCTATCTGTCTACTCCCCCCCCCCCCCCCCCCCCCCCACTACATTGCTCCATGAACGGGCCTCAACGCAAACAGATTTGGCTGTCAAATACTGACACGACACCCAGGAAGGGTCGTCTCGCAGTGAGGCCAGCTGTCAGCAAACACCCCCCTGCCTCTTCATCAAAGCCCATTCAAACTCAGCTTTATTGACCAACACAGCCGTCTGTGTGACATGTGTCAAGCCAATACCTTGGCATATACTTTTCCTAATAAATGGCAAACCACTAGAGCATATCGAGTGCTATCGAAAGAGAAATGTGTACATGTTACCAGGATAAATGGAGTGAGTGGATGGATGGATGGATGGATGGATGGATGGATGGATGGATGGATGGATGAGGTGTGTTGTGGAATGGGCGTGTGTGTGTGTGTGTGTGTGTGTGTGTGTGTGTGTGTGTGTGTGTGTGTGTGGCCATGATGCCGAAACAGGCCACCAGTCTGTACCAGTGAGGGAAAGAAAGGAGAGGAGGCGTCGAGCCAGACAGACGGAAAGAAGAAGAGGAGCATTGTGTTACTAATAAGACCTATTCATCAGCCCTGGAGAGAGAAGGAGAGAGTGAGAGAGAGATGGTAAACAAAAAAGCTCTCAAACTTTTCAAATGCAAATTAAAGATTCAAGATGATTTTTGTTTTTATTATTACGATTATTTTCTGGATTAATTGATCAATCATTTTGTCTATAAAATGTCCATCAAACTGCATGTCTTGTTTTGCTATATTCTGTAAATGATAGTATTGTATTGATATCATATGTTCATGGAACAAATTATATTACACTTTTTTATTGATGCGTATGGATGACTTCAGCTTAGTCCCAGAAAGCTGCTCATGTGAATGTGTGTGTACATGTCCATACACATGCTCTTGCTTGTTCATATGTGCATGTTTTACCATCAAACAGACAGGCCTGGTCTCACCACACTCACACTGAGGGATCCGTGACTAGAGAGGGAATCCAACAGCAAGCTTTATCGATCCAACTGGAAACCCCCTCACGGCCGCCAAACCACACACACACACACACCCACACACACACACCCACACACACACACACACACACACACACACACACACACACACACACACACACACACCAGCTGTGCCGGATCAATGAGTGCTCCCGTGTGAAGGACAGAGCCATACAAAGAGACACACAAATACACACACACCTCTTTACACACACTATTGAGAGAGATTAAAGGGGTGCTTGGTATCAGACACCGAGATAAGGGGCAGAGGGAGCAATACGTATCATCTGACCTAACAGTCTCATCTGACACCCTGCAATTTGCCATTGCTCACGGAGCAAATGTTAACACTGCACTGCACAAGCCTGCACGCACACACAGCACACGTAGCCGGGACATACAGCAGCATGTAGGAGGCTCAGTTTCGAACTGATATTATTATTCCTCACTTCACATGGAATTATTTGAATAGAGGATCAGATGCAGCAGAGAGAACAGCTCCAGACACAGCAGAGCCCTAGAGGTGTGGCTGCTCTCTTTTGGGTGACTGTGATGAGCAGCTAAACAGATCTATCACTCATCAAATTAGATCCCCACCCTCCCAGCCCACACACACCCCTCTGTCCTTCTCACACACACACACACACACACACACACACAGCACATGTCTACTAATGCCTGATTTATCCCGGTAACACAGCTATTAACCACAGCGGTGTCAGTTAGTGAGTGAGGAGCCAGACATGTGCCAAGCAAAGGCCATTTTATCAGCCTCATATTTGAATGATTGGACCATTCTTTTTAAACCTTCCTCCATCTTCTTTCACTGACAAAACAGGAGATGTCAATGACACAATTAGATTGATTCGTATCGATTAAGGGCTGTCAACAATCACAAAAAAAAAAAAACTTAATTACAATCAAATACAGTATGATAACCAATATTTTTACTAAGCCGACAGAACACAGTTTATGTGGTCTGGGATTTATTATCTAAAAATCTATTGTCTAAAAATAACGGGAGAAATTTCTCATTTACTTTCGGGCAAATGTTCTTGAGTCCATTGACATATTGGGATGACATTAGATCATTTGCTTTCCATTATTATCCACCACCTGATCAAACACAGCGAGCATGCACTCAGCCAAATATAACTCACATGGTCACGCGAATGGAGTTTGCAGTGACATTACAGTAGATATCTGCGAGAGAGGAAACAAGGTGGACGTGGGGCTTTTGTGTTTTTGGTGAACCTTTAATCACTATCATTGGCTAAATCTCCTACCTGGGACGATGGAGACGGTGTCCTTCTCCCAGGACACCACGCTGACGTACTCCTGGACGGCTGAGGGGATGAGGCACTTGAACACAGCGACATTACCCCGCATGGAGCGTTGATCGGCCACACGGACTGTGTAGGGCTCCCTGAATACTGAGGTGTGGAGAAAACAACTGAAGTTAGTCAATGGAAGGATGGTGGTTGTTGGTGATAGTGGATGTCTCCAAATAAGGCTGATAAACCTTGATCTTTAGTTTTAGCCGATGACAAAGTGGGGAAAGTTACTAACATAGTTTGTATTGTGAAAAAAGAGGACTTAACGTGATTTTGTCAGAGAATCCCGGGAAATAGTGAAAAATGTCCATCACATTTTCCAAGAGCCCAAGATTATGTCGTCAAATTGCCTGTTTAGTCAGAGTAACAGTCCAAACCCGAAAGACATTAAATGTGTAATGATACAAAAAATAGTAAATCATCAAATGGTCACATTTGCAAAGCTGAAACCAACAAATGTTTGGCATTTTAGGCCTTTAGGATACCAAACGATTGGCAGATGGTTGTGATGTAACCATGCAACCATGTACTTCAGCTAAATGAATGGTAGCAGTAATTTTCCTTACTTTGATTTATTTCCCGGAGCCCAAGGTGTGACCTCTTCACATTTTTGTCCGGAGAACAGTCCAAAACCCAAAGATGTTTAATTTGTCATGAGAGAGCGTTACATTTTTACATTTCCGAAGCTGGAACCAGAAAAGGTTTTTGTTTCATAAATGGCTTAACCAATTATGAAAAATGGTAGCCAATTCATTTTCTGCCAGTTAATTAATTAATCGATTAATTGTTTCAGCATTGTGTAAAAGTAAAAACTCACTCCTCTTTACTACACATGTTGACACTGTACAGTTGACATCTTTCTTCCCTGTTTAACCCATAGCAAAAGCCGGGGCAGGTCTTCTAAACAAACTTGTCTGGTGCCCTATTCAACCCCATTAAGCCAGCATTTCTCTATTTAGCCCCAGATTCAAGTCACACTATGATTGCAAGGAAGGTTGACACAGAGCTGTGTTGAAGGGGATACACAGTGAGCGGCCCTTGGCCTTTTAAAGAACAACGCCATAGATGCTATGCGACGGCAAGGAGTGGAGAGTTGCTCACGGCCGATGAACCTGTCACATGCAGGCATCAAAAACA
>NC_045735.1:26682674-26694676 GCF_008692095.1 Etheostoma spectabile | reverse complement strand
CCCCCCCCCCGCCCGTGCACACGGCATGCGGACACTAGGCTGTGAATCTGTGCCAGTGTACAGAAAGGATGCTGGTGATTAAGACGGACTTAATGATGAAAACAGTAGCCTGTAGCTAACAAAATTATTTCTCCAGTTAACTCTGTCACATTAAGATTAGTGAGAAATGTGAAATGCTGAATCAGAACAAACAATTTTATTAAATAAATTAAGTAAAGTGAAATTAAATTAATGGATTATTTTGGTGAGGAGGAGAGAGGTAGTTCAAGGGCATGCTAGCTTGACTGAATGAATGCTGGCCCGTGCTTTCTGAACTGAGCTGATCAAAACTGTGTGGGCTTAACCCTCCACACTGATCTCATTTGTATAAAGGAGCGTTGCCACATTTCTCTTAAAAATTAGACTATGACATGAGTAAGATGAAAAGAAAACTAAAGAAATCCGATGGAGTCTGATGTGAGGGAGTGTTTCTGGCATCCCAATCTATCACAACTATTCAACCAGGCTTTCCTTAGAAATGAGGACAGTTATGGCTTAACAATGTAAAACACACACACACACACACACACACACACACACACACACACAACACAGGGAGTGGCCCCGCCCTACGGTGTTTTCGCTCTCTCCCCCAGCTCTCCAGTGATATAATTAACGCCTAGCCTGAAGGCCAGCTTCCTTGGTCATTAATAATGCTTTATGCCAGCCGCCACTGTCACTGGAACCCAGTGGAACCAAAGCTGATGTCCTTGTCCAAATGGTGGGGAGTCTTTCACCTTAGAGTCCAGGGTTTAATCTCCCAAGTCTTTGTCTGATTCCGTCCATTGCTTTTACACTGTTCTACTTTTTCATAACTGGCTGAACCTTTGACCCTTTCTTTCTTCTTTCCTGACTAGTGACGGAGCCAAGAGCAAGGATTATTCCTTCAGCACGGTTTTCACTGAAATTCATCCTTGCAACATATATGTGACCAAGCCAAACATAGATGAGGTTTAGAACATTGGATTTTGTGTCTTTAAAGAATCTATTGTGGTGTAACTGATGCTGCTTTATACCTCATCTAAAGCCATGGTCGCAGAAAGATTTCTACTTTTGAGCATATCATGTCTCACTATGGCCACCTGACACACAGGACGGTAATGTGAGCTGAAGCCTCATTTGTAAACAAGTCAAAGAAAAAAAAAAAAATCAAGTCTTTATTTCAATTCTTCATTCCAGCAGCTCCTGCTTCTCATTGATTCAATCTATGTACAGATCAATAGCCAGGATCAACTGAGTAGCCTCGACTATTGTGGCCGAGTCAATTCTTTCAATCATTTATTTACTCCCTGATTGACCCTGCTGCCTCTCGTCAATACCAGGGAAAATCCCCAATGACCACTGTGCCTCTCATAGATTGTTAAAAATCAGCCAGACCGCTTGTAAATGTTTGGTGCAACGATGACAGTGATCACATGTAAGTTCAGTGTGAGTCAAGGTCACCTCAAATTTGTACTTCCTGTGCTTTGACCATAGCCCACCCTGCATTTGCTAACCTCTCAAACAAGCCCTGTATGGCAACATACCCTTGTACATAACCAGCTCCAATAAGATGCAACTGCTTTGATAGTATTGTCATTTAACACAGGTTCCTCTTCCAAGATATGAAAGACACTGAGGAAAAAAACATTACATATTCATTCTCTTAACCCTTTTGACAGGATGCAAATGGTAGCCCAACTGATTTGTGTGTAAATTGCACTCCCCCTCATCGCGTGCACAGCCGAATCATTAGGATGTTACTGATGCCTGACTATATGCAGCCCGGTTGCCTAGGAACGAGCTAAAACATGGGTCTGGTGCACTGGGCGCACTGGGAGGCAAGTCTTGTATCACTGTCACTTGAATAATTAACGATGGGGAAACCAAATACTGCATTTACTTATTCATAAAGCGAGCAGCAAAAGCACAGAGAAGGAGAAAGAGAAAGAGAAAAATAATGATGAACATGAGAAATTAATGGATGCAGGTTTCATTATTGAATGAATAGTATAGGAAAACCAGTCCTTGTGTATCTGGTCCAGGGACCCTACTTATTGTATTAGTAGGGAAATGCCAGCCAGAGTAAAGATGAGGAGGGCAGATAGAGGAACGGGATCTTAACACCTGCTGTCTTGGCTGGGGCCCCAGTAGGCTTGTGTGTTTTAGTCGGGACAAAGGGGAGCTGAGGTGAGCTACATGAACAGGTGTCCTCATTTTCTTTTATAAACTTTGTGTAAAGACGACTTGGGTGCACAAAACGTTAAAACCCTCGGACTAAGGCAGAATATTATTCTAACACAAGTGACTGAGATGAGTGGCTGTTTGTGTGAAAGGTGTGCCTTCCTTTTGTAAGTTAAATTGAGTCCCTTAAGTTGTTACCGTAAGTGAAAATTTTGTGTGTATCTTTAAGAAAAAAGTGAAGAAATGCTTCAGGAGAAGATGCTCAGATGTGAGAGGAGATATAGATATAGATATGAAACGTTTGTTTCAGACTGAAACAGGTAGAAGTCCCAATCCAAGTTAAATCAATGATAATACATTTATCAGAAATGATTCTGCTTATCATTGCATATAATTTAATAATGTGTTATTGTTATGTAATAAAACATTAATATATGTGTCGTTTTTTGAAAATCTAAATTAACCTGCAACCTGACATCCAAGTTGCAGGTTGGAGCCGAACCCAGGCCCGCTGCGATATAGGCACCTGCTCTACCAACTGAGCTAGCCGGGCGCCCTATCTTTTTGTTTATTGAATTTTTTTTGTATGGTTATTTAACTTAAATTGTACAGGGTATGTATTTTTCAAAACTTTCTGTATGGACTTTACATTACATTTTCCTTCCTTCCAAGGATCCATTGGATTCAATTAATAATTTAAATGTAGTATGACAATGAAATGGCAGAATCTTGAAGTAAATTTGAGTTGTGCAAGGTATTACAGTTTAGTGTAGTTTCATTAACTCTGCTCAATTTATTCTTCCTAGTTATTTAATTGTTGCGACAAATCGATCTGTTCTTCAAACTGATTGACAATGTAACATTAGCTGGGGAAAAAACAGACAAAAATGCAAACATTGTGTTTGGTGTGAATTACTGCTGAAACTCCAGCAAGTGTTAAAAGTTTGCTAGTTGGTTTTCATAACATATGGAAATGAATGGAAACCAATTGCTGCCTGAAAAGTAAGAAAATACATAAACAAAAATCAGAAACATGAATTTGAACACTATGAGCAGCATGTACACAATGTTTGTAGTTTAGGAGCTAAAACCTGAGAATGTACCAGTCCAGGATGAAGACCATACTTGGAGTACCATACACACTTTAGTATATGGTGATTGTTTCTGTAAATAGTTTTTGTCCTAAATGTATTTATTATTCAATAGTTGTTTAGCTGTTTATTAAAACTTCATCTGCAATCAATGAAGCACATTTACATTTTTTTTTTTAACTAAAAAAGTAAATTTCTGCATTAAATTAGTATTTAGAAAGATGCTATCAAAGAAGTTTGAATTTAAATCAAATACATAAAACTAGATTGGCTGCAACAAGACAGACAAATAAAAACATGTATTGGAAAACAAGCAGTCCACATAGTGATTTTCATAAATGTAGAGCTATCCAGACAGGTGCTAGTGCTATTATTGGCCCACAATCAGCATGCATGGAAGAGGGTGAGAAAGAGGGGGAGAAATAGAGAGAAGATGTGAAGAGAAGGAAGAGAGAGGCAAAGAGGGAGGATGAGACGGATGGCGAGGGGGAAAGGCAGATTTTTGGGGGAGGTGTCACACTGCGAGCTGTCAGCTGCCATCATTCTCCTGCGCCACCTGAGACAGGGCATGCCACACCCTAGCGCTCACGCCTCTGTCGCCCATGGCAACTGTAGGGTAGTGTGTGGTGTGTGCGTGTGCGTGTGTGTGTGTGTGTGTGTGTGTGTGTGTGTGTGTGTGTGTGTGTGTGTGAGAGAGAGAGACTCTGGAGGTAATGAGGTGCACACACATGCACATGAGCCCTGGTTATGGAGCTGTGGACTTGTGGTTGCCTCAGCATTTAATTGATTAATTGTTGTAATTATTTGGGCGGGAAGGTCATCCCAACAATGAGGCTGGCTAGAAGGTCACTCTCACGCTGGAGGGACTGTCCTCCTCTAGGGACCACCATATGGGTGTGTTTATGGTGTGTGTGTGTGTGTGTGTGTGTGTGTGTGTGTGTGTGTGTTGTGAGGAAGACCATACAGTAGCATCAAAATCATTTTGTTCGTATTACAGTGTGGGGTAGGGAACTGCTGACTGTCTCTTCATGCAGGATTGATCAACACAGTCAAAATGTCTGCCTGGCTATTACCATGACCTGAAAATCCACTTTTTTTAACGATTCTGTTCACATCTTTCCATGTCTGTAGCTGACTCTCCAAAATCTTTTCTGCCAAACACCCTGACAAAGAGCTGGCAACTAAACACCAAGAGCCAGCTTGAAGAAAATGGATCTGTGTGTGTGTGTGTGTGTGTGTGTGTGTGTGTGTGTGTGTGTGTGTGTTTGTAGTTAGGGGACTTTCCATTCCATGGACAGATGGAGAGACTGGGAGACAGGAGGCTTGCTGGCATGAGCTACGCCCAGGCTGGTGTGGATGTGTGTGTGTGTGTGTGTGTGTGTGTGTGTGTGTGTGTGTGTGTGTGTGTGTGTTGTGTGTGTGTGTTTCCATGTATCCACTGTGTATTACATTAGGAAAGATTCATGTGTTTATGATGCGTGTGTGTATGTGTGATGAGGGTGAGAGTAACAGTAACACCTTCCATCAGTGTGTTCAGCGCCTTTCTCTTTCTCCAGCTTTGACCTTGGCATGGAGTGCGGACAGGTCACTAAACCAACTGTCTATGTGACTGCATTTCTGTCTTAAAGAGAAATTTTACTACACAAGGTGAAGACTGAGAGAGGTAGTTGCTTTAGGATTCCATTACTCCTGTTTGGGTGACCATTTTACAGATGCTGGGTTTGTGTCAGGCAGGGGATGCCAGCTGGGCTTAAAATAGTACAAATGTTTTAACTGTAGATTCTATTTTAGGGGGTTGGACCTAGGCCTGACATTGCGATATTTTTTCCCCTGCAATATATATTGCGATATGTAAAAAGAAAAAGTAATTTTTAAAAGATTAAATAAATAGCTCTATTTGGAAATAGTAAATCATTCTTGACTACTGCCGTGATTTTGGAGGGGAGTGCATCTTCCTAGAAGATAAAAAATGTAAAAGGATCTTTTCTGATGTGAACCATTCTTTGTTAAACTTTAATGCTTTACAAACACCAAAGCAAGTAAGCGCTGGGACTAACGTTACTCATCTGAAGTGGTTTTGGAGAGGGAAATTAAGTAGACACCATTGTATTCATATAATATCAATCCAGGCTAAAGTAAAGACCTGCATGTCATGCGCTCTAGCAACAAATTGTGTATCTAAGAACAATTAAATCAGTGGAAATTACGTTAGATCAGACACAGACTTCTGTAGTAGATTGTGTTACGTTTCCAGTGTTGTGTCTCCGAACCGTAACGTTAGTTGGGACGGACGGACCCCTTGTTTCTCCAGGCTAACTATATTAGCTTTAAGCTGGCTGGTAGCAGCTTTCTGCGGGGGTAAATGGCCGGGAGACGTTGTCATTATGTTGCATTAATCAGGGGATTTAGTTCGTATTTGCAGCAAACATAAAACACGATTACTGTAGCTTCACTGACTACCCATTGAAAACTATGCGCATCACCTACGGGACTTTTCTACACACGGAGAGTCTCACGTTTCATAACAATAAACCCCGTCGGACTAACGTCTCCTACACACGTTGGCCACATGGTTATCTGTCCTTAATTTGAAGGGTCGGATGGTAATAATCATGCAAAAGGAAAACAGTGAAAGTCTACTTTTCTATCAAGCAGCAATAAAAGGATTAGCGTCAACATCGCAACATCCTACGATGTGACTATCGCGATGTTGATGCTAAGACACAATATTGTTCTGCCCTAGTGGGACCTTACATTATAGTAAAAATGTAACCACTGCTACAAGCTGATGCCACCCCATTTATTAATGGCATACTAAAAAGTTCATGGTAGTCTAATTTAGGTGGGCACAAAATGTTTACCCCCCCCCCAACTCATGGAGGCCCTCCATGTCACTGAAGTGGATGTGCTACTGAGCCAGCTTAGCACAGAGCTATGCCACACCCCCTACTTCACTTTGGTTGATTTTCAAGTATTTACAGGAGGTGGGGACTACTGGAAAGGCAGTGTTTCATTACTCTTTAAAGGGATAGTTCACAGCTGTGTGCAGTTCTTTCATTAATATATTGATTTAAGAGACATCCAATAATGGAGCTAGGGTTATGTCACCATTCAAAATTCCTTCAAAATGCATGCAATGTGTCGATGGGATACAGTAAGTAAGAAAAATGATAAACTGTCCCAGAAACAAAATAACTATCCTTGAACATTGGCTTAATTTGCATCCAGTGTGTCCATCCCTCACCTGCTTTGATGTGGATGCTGGGGCTACGAATCTTGCCTGCTTGGTTCTCAGCAGTGCAGAAGTACTCGTTGTCGTGGATAATGCTGTTATAGGCGGAAGGGGAGAAGGGGTAGAGCTGGAGGGTGCCATTGGCATGCACGTGGCGGATATGGGGCACGTCATAAATGTCGTCTCCGGCGGCCAGGTACCAGCGCAGGACGGCATGGGGGGCGCCGCCCGCAGGGCAGGGCAGGGACACCCCCACCGAGCTGGAGAAGGTCACCCGCTGCAGGGAGGCGTTCACAAAGTACAGCCGTGTAGAGACAACATCCTCACTGTTGACTGTTAGAATCAGAGAAAGGGAGACATAGTTAGTAAGTTGGTAAGTGTCAGACATACAGGCATCATTCACATAAAAATGAAATATAAAATAGTACAACAGAGGTTAAAAGAGAAATGTTGTTGTTGGCTGGGACAGGGGGAGGGGGGTTGGAAAAAGTTTTTAATTGTAATTGCAATTAAAAAAAAAAAAAAACTTTTTAAAAAAGAGAAATACAATAAACTATTTTCCCGTATAAAAATGATGTTGGAACATATTAATACTTAACTTGCCTATACTTAAAATGTTCCAGGATGAAGCATCACAATGTCAGTTGTAACAGTCTGTACACTAATACAGTAATTATTTACTAAAAGGAGTGCTCGGCAAAAGCATTGCACAACAATGTTTAGTTTTTCTGCCTATAGTCTTGACTAAAATTATGTTGAACTGACTGAACAGGTAACAAGTAATAAGAAATGGGATCATGGTGTCAGCTGTTTTTTCCTGCAGATTTGCCAACTAAATGTTGCAAAAAAAGTTTTAACGACTGAAGTATTGACTTTATAACAGCAATATTTAACCAAACAATACGAACCTTGTTTCCCCAAAGAAAATTAAATAGTCAAATAGTCAAATAGTCAAATAGTTTTTGATCAACATGAATACCTTAATCAATATAATGTAATAATATGGCTGACCAATTGGGTACCATTCCATTTGAAAAATAAAGAAAAAACAAATTTCCCATTTTTCCATGTTCCATATTTGATTTGTCCTACTGTATTTTTTTTGTTCCAGAGATGAATTTACAACATTTTCCATTAGTCAATTCACCGGTTCAGTGGAATAAGCACATTCTAAAGTGAGCATGACTCACTTTAAAATTAATTGATTTATTGACTATCACAACAGGCCTATTGGTCACATAACATGACTCCCCCACACCCTCATCCTGTCTGTTGCCGTCCTCCTTCATTCAGGTAAACTAAGTATTCACAAGGGCGTGATAGCAAACTGCTGCACTTCTTATGCCGGCTCTGTCTATTATATCCACTCTAGGTAGGTCTCTATTTGTAGCCGAACAAGCCAGAGGCGCTATATATCACAGATATTTGCTGGAAAACAATAGTATTGTGGCAGAGATGAAGAGCTACAGCCAGATAAGTTGTCCTAAGGGAGATAGACCATCATATATCTTCTCTCTCAAACACCCTCTTCCAGTTTACAGTGGGGTAGCGAAGATCTGTGTGGTTCTCTCTGTCTCTGTCTGTGTGTGTGTGTGTGTGTGTGTGTGTGTGTGTGTGTGTGTGTGTGTGTGTGATTCCTATGACCGGGGGTTGGGGGGGTATAGAAGTGCTGAGCTAAGCTTGGCTTTAAGCCAGGGGAAGACTCTGTGCCCCGAGCCAGAGAAGTTTCTTCTCAGACAATGATACTTAATTAATCCCTCTTTCCCGGATTGTGTCAACAATGCCTGGATTAGCACTATCTCTAATTCTGTCTGTGCTGGGGGAGAATAGTGTAGTGTAGGAGAATAGGACTGTTGGCTAAGACACATCAATTAAGATATAAAGACAATATCAGATGTCATTTAGACTCTAATTTCTACAGATCCTCTACATCAATGGACACAATTACAAACTAGCTATAAAATATGCGTGACAGAAGCCCATTGGCTGTCTTTTTAAGATCTAATACATGGAAAGAACATGGCTGATACGAAAGACCATTTTCATATCTGTTATGGCTAGTATAAATAGTATGACATAATGACATTAATACCATGAAATGAATAGGGTGAATCACATTAGAAAAGGGTTAAATGCAAGGATTAGGGATAAAACCCAAACTGACATAAGGTGATTTCCGCTCTCTCCTCCATTGTCTGTTGTCTGATACTTTATGCATTTGTCTGCATCTCTCTCTTATCTTTCTGAGTTACTCGTCTTTTTCTTTGTGTTTCCCATCTGCCATCATTCTTCTACCCTTACCCTCCCAAGACACTTTCTCTCGTCTTTTCCTGCCACACTAGAGACAGGAAATGCTATGTGATTGAAATCTGTATGCCAGACCCACGGAGTTAAACCCACATAATCTCCTTCACATTTAACACACACACAGTCTATCCACTCTATGATCACACTGCCGTGGGAGGCCATTGTCCGACTTCCCTTGTTCTTATATACATGTGGGTGTGCAGTGGAAGGAGAGATCGGGGAGCAAGGCAGAAGTGCAAGAGAGGACAGGACACGGTTGGCTGGTGCAGGGGAAAGGTGCTGAAGTGCAAAGGTGTTTGAATGCAACCAAGGGTGTGCGTGTGTGTGCATGTGCATGTGCGTGTGCGTGTGCGTGTGCGTGTGTGTGTAAGGTCAAAGGGATAAAGAGGTTAATGTTCAATGACTGCCTCAGTTCTTGATGACAACCTCAGCCAACAAGCAGAGGCTGAGGTGTGCTGTGCAGGAAAAAGATGTGATCTCTGCTCGAGGCACAGCAGACATCCTGAGGAGGCAGAGAGTCATTGTTCTCCTGCCTACCAGTTAAAATTGGAGCAGATCCTCTGTGCTCAAAAATCTGAATTCAGGTCAAGTTCAATCCATCCTACCGTTTGAATCCATGTCAATCACTCTCACAGTCTGCTAGGCTGACTGATCTGCACTTTAAGCACCACGGAGAGCACCACAAGATCTACTGCTGGGTTAGGAACACGTGGAAGTGTTTCCATACCGAGCAAATAAGGAGAGAGCTATTAGCAGATGATACCAGTGACCTGCTTCTCTCTGATGACAAATGCTATTTTTAGAAGCAGAATATGTTCATGACAAAAACTATTTACTCGAGCTGTAAAAGTCCTCGTAGAAGGAACAATATCGCTGTAATCTAATTTTTGTTCAGAATCCTATCATCCTTTCACATCACAAAATAATGTTGTGGCCTAGATGCTATTGCCTTCAGGGAATTGATTGATGGTATTTTACTACAGACAAAAACAAAGGTTGTGATTGATCAGTGGCTGCATATTATCCTGAAGTCTTTAGGTATTGAGGCTCTTATTTTTTTGTTGGTTTGGTCCAGTTGTCATTCATTTGTAGAACTACCACTTGGAATGGCAGCAGCTGGAAGTGTCATAACAGAAAATACATGCGTCATCTATTTTTACTTTTGTGCTCACTCACTAACTATTTTAATGCAAAACGTGTTGAGGCATGCAGTTAGCTTTTGTAGTTTGGCAGATTAAAAAAAAAAAACAGATCAGAAGACTGTGTTTATTTTTCTTATAAAAGGTAAAACTATCAAGTAATTCAAAGATTTGTGGAAAGTCTAATAAATAAATAGTTTGTGTCACAGAAATATGACTTTTCTCTTTTCCTAGCCTATTAACTTCTTCTGCAAAGGCTTGTAGGGGTCTGAATCCTCAGATTGGATACCACCGCTTGCCCCCACTATTCTCTAAAACTAAATAATCTGTTAAAAATAAAACTTTTAATCAACATGTGGAACCATCAAAACGGCTTCAAACTAATTCAAAACGGGTCAGATGACACAACTCATACTCAGAGGTAAAACCTCTATAAAGCAGCAGCTTATGGTGCAAGGGCTAATCGCTTTGTCCTATGGTATAAATGCAGGTCCCTAAGTTCACACATGCACGCAAAACATCAAAATGGAATGAGGAAGGATGAGAGTGTGACAAAATGGAAGTGAAGCTACCAAAATCTACCCACATTTTGTCACATGGCATAGGATTCCTATGGCTACAGCTTTTGGTAATGTGTGATATGACATGAGAGAGCTGTGATGTGTTGTTGGACAATAGTGGAGTTTTTTTTGTCTTCCCTGGAGCCTTGACCTTTGACCTTTTTGACCTTTTTACGATATCTGTGCAAATGACACAGCAATTGTGTTCAAATGTGGTAGGCTGCATCAAGCAGCATGATCGAGGACATAAACAAATTATCCATCCATAATTGTCCATGAAATTGGAATATAAAATGTGGCCACAGGGAAGCTAAAGAAAAAATGTAATCAGTCAACTATCGCAGTCAACTGTAAAAATCTCATGCAAAGAACATGGAGCACAATAACCTAGTTTTCCTCTTTATTTGGGCAATATCTAGCCTCAGATAGTTATCAGAGTCCTTTCATAGCTCCAGGCTCCTTTTCCACCCTTTCCCCAGCAGAGAAAGAAGGAGCAGCAACTCATCCAATCATGAACTGTATTTGGATTTCTTTGATCAAGCCTGGAAGCGTTGAATTCAATAAAGAAGGTCAAAGTGATTGAGGGTGAAACCCTCAGAAATATCTTTCCTGTCCCCTGAACCCTTCACAATCTTTTTCTATCTTGTTTAACCTTCACTTTGCTTTTTACCCATGTTTCCTTTTGACTTAAATCTTTCTTTGCTGTACACTCAAATACATTTGCACCTTTCTTCCTGTTTTTGCACTGGATATGAAAATGGAGTATGAATATGTATGCTGGAGAAGCAAGGATATTGCCTATGGTGAACCGCTATGCATAATGCAGCTTTTTCTGTCTCATCTACATTCTCACACACACACACACACACACACACACACACACACACACACACACACACACACACACACACACACACACACCAAACTCATACCATCATGTGCATAGAAAAACAGGGCTAAATCCCTCTCCTTTCCTCCCGCTCTCACTCTCTTTCCTCAAACACACACACACACACACACACACACACACACACACACACAGTCACATAAATAAAATACATTTCAGACATACATTTAGATACATTCATAATGACAAGTACATTTTCTATTTCGTGAACCATGTAGCACAACAGATAACAGCACACAAAACATTCAGGCCAAATAACAGCTGAAGAACTGACGTAAGCTGCAATACAGTCTTTGCAGTGATGCTACAGAAAAATGTCAGAATATAAAAGGCAAAAGATATGATCATATTTGATAGAGGGTGCTACTCATTTATTACACACTGACTCTAGAGTGAGATATGCATTAGGGTTGCACAACAATGTATCTATGCTTTTGTGTGCAGTTAGAAAGGAAATCATTTCTAACATGGTGTCACATCACTGGGAGAAACGCTGTAGTGAAGAAAAAAACTGTATGGCATGATATTAGAGATGTGAATAGACTATGCATGCACACACACACA
>NC_045735.1:26676347-26682664 GCF_008692095.1 Etheostoma spectabile | reverse complement strand
GGGTGGGGGGGGGGGTATGGGTTGGGGGGGTAAACAACCCCTATCTCCAGTTTATGCAGTGTCAGTAAAATATTAGGCAGCCATTTCAGTGTTTGGAAATTCACATCTCCCACTTCAAAAGGATGATTTCCGTTGTTGAAGTGAGTGTCAGATTTGTAGAGATGTGTTTTTTTTCCTATTCTCCCTCAGAGACAGGGCCATAAATCGTTTGATAGTAAGCAGAACAGGAAAGAGAAAGAAATACAAAGTCGATTGTAAGATGTTAAAGTGAGATTGTTTCATTCTTTTGTCACTCAAGGTATGACCATCAATCTTTCTCCGTGCGTAATGGAGAGGGCACCGGGCTACCGGACAACTACTGCTGTGCGTAAAACCTGTTGAGTGAGCGGTCCAAATCCACTTCTGTCTGTAGAAGCTTAGTGAAATAATGACCTTGTTACTATGGGCTTTAAGATCTACAGATGTGTGATTAGAAACAGTCATACAGTTGGGAACGTTGTCTTTTGAGAGTGGTGCGTGACAACTGAAAAGGCTAAAAGCCAACCAAGATTATCCCTCTTACCAAGTAATTTTGTGCGCTTATAAAATCCCATTCTACTAACGCGACAAGAATGTTTTTTTCTGTTTTGATAAAAAACAGTGCTTTAATGCGTTTTTAAACCAACCTTCGTGTATTGAGACCGCGTGACGTGTTCAGATGGCCGTGTTTGTGCCGCACGGGTCAGCTGCCAAACGCAGACCACCAACACTTGACAACGAAAGCAGGCTTTGCTCGCCAGAGCACAACCAGGGAGGCGAGTTAACCTGAGAGTGGCATGTAGCTATTATACTGTGGAGCAGTGTGTCTCTCTCCTAGAAAAGTGACAGGTGGTGCAGGCACAGCGGGACTCGACCCGGAGAAATAAGACATATAGTGGGTCACTTTTCATGTTTTGATCTGATGTGACTTTTTTGAAATGGACATGTGCGTGATGGATACACTGTAAGTGAATGAATATGTAGTTCTGATGTTGGCAAGATTGCGTAGTGAAGTTACGCTAAGGCACTTTATGAATCCGTGGAACTAGAAAAACAACAAAAACTCCCACACATACTCTCTCCTCCTCCACGTTCTGCATAGTCATCTTTAAAAATCACTTTTTTTCTTTCAATCAAGACAAAAACAGGGAATCTTGAACTGTATGTCAAATACCACACCTCCCAGTCCCCGAACAAACACCAATTCAATCAGATTTTAGCCTACACCATGATTGGCTATTTAAAGATAGAGGCAGTGAGGTGGGAAGAAAACTCCGAAGTTGTTGTCATACTATCAGCCACTAAAGCTTCAGTTGTCCAATCCAGACACAACATCTGAGTGTATCGTGCGGGTGTAGCCTAGTGGCCACCAGAATCTGACTCATAACGCAATTACTGCGCTCCCCCTTCAAGCACTTCTCTAGTCTGTATCTGTTTTGACTCCAAAATTACACACAGCCCGTGGTCCGCAACAACGCAGCAGATCAGCGGCTCAGGCCTGTCTGTACAGGAGTCCCTTGCAATGGAATGAGAAAAAACAGGTGACCTTAGAACAGATCAGTTTACCAAACTACCCTTCTGTTCACACGTATTGAAATAGTGGTGAAATTCCGTGTGTTACTTACTGAAATAAAAAGTACTGACATTAAATGGTGTAAGTGTCCACATCCCATCTTATCAGAATTGCTTAAAGACAAAAAAACGCGATGTTTAGTCCATCACATGTTCAAATAAAAATAAAGTGCGGACACAAAATAAGAACCAACGTGTTTTACATCTTTGCAAGAACACTGTAAGTCAACACAGTCAATGTTCAGTTTAATGTGGAGCGTGTGCTGCAGGAGGCCTGTAGACAGAAACTGGATAAAACCGGAATCACATTAATTGATGAAATAATTATGGCAACAGCTCTCACTTCATCTCGATCACTCGATCACACATTTTCCCTTAAAATCTGTACAAATACTGACTGAATTTCTCCAAGTTCCACACCAAAGGGACTGTCGTTTTTTGACTGATTTAGAAATCTACTAATTGTAATAATTATTTAAGCCTTTTCCTATTTCACAGGCCCTCTTCTGGCCTATGTCAGGCCTGAAAGTAGATCCCCACACAGCCCTCAGCAGTTTGTCTCAATTTATTTTTACATAAAATGACAAGCAACCTCCCAAATCATGACAAAGAAGAATGAGTGTATCCTCCCCCTCCTCTCTCTATCTATTCATCTATCTATCCACCCATCCATCCCTCTCCCCCTCCTCTCCGCACTCATGGGTGCAGGTGTGCTGATATGCAGCCAAACCAAATCAACAAAATGCCACTAATAACCTAATGAATGTCAAATTAATGACAGAAAAAGATAAAGAAAAATACTTAATTCTCTGAAAATGTAGCGATTGGACTAAAAAATATGTTCATACCGATGTATCAAAATAAGCAGAGACTTGTGTGCCATTCAAGGAGGCGCGGCCGAGCCAGGAAAATACGCAGTACTAATGCATATGCATGTATGATAATAGACCTACCTTTCCACCTTAAAATAAAGTTTATTAAAAGTTATGCATATCTAAAATACACAGCATCCACATGAGACAACAAATCACAGTTGATTCGTGCAAAATGAGCGGAACATGGCGTTGAAAAACAACGGAAAATGGAAGTTTGTTTTCCACTGCGTTATCTACATCTCTCCCATCTCAAGCACTCTTTCCGCTCCAGTGGCTGTTTGCAGCCCCCAACCCTCCTCCCCTCAACACACACACACAAACACACACACACATACACACACACACAATCTCGTTCGGTCACGGGACAAGGCGATGTACAGCGTGTACAATCGAAATAGACCCTTTAATCCAATTACATACAACAAAAACAGTCCAGAAGTCCTCGCTGCAGCTGCAGCCTGGCAGAGGGCACTGCCAAGGCCAATGATGGAGACCAGGAACATGAAACATGCGTACTATCCATAATCATAAACAAATTCTTTATGATTATTTCAAATGTGTTAACTATAAAGCTTATAACCAGGCATCTTACGGACCCGTGCGTATATGAAAAACAGATGAAAATGAAGTGGAAAATAAAATATTTTCCTCCGTTGTGTGGTTGTTACAAAGTGATGGAAATTCATAGGAAACAAAAGAACATGTCATTGTACATTTAAAGGCTAATATAATCATTCTCGTCCATCTGCAGTATTAAGAGCGAAGGCAATCAGTAGAATCTGGTGCCACAGAAAATGGTGGCTGAATAATTAGACCAGGCATGATAACAACTGAGTCTGCATACACTGGCTGACACCCCTACATCTTATCAAAGAAAACAACCCGCAATATATGGCCTCGTCTTTTAAATATCCAACTGGGGCACATTACCTACAAATTAAAAGCCAGCGCTCAATACCCCCAGCATCAGTTCACACGTCTCTCATAAAACGTATTGACCCTTGTTGCCACACAATTGCACATACACTTCAAAACACGCGAACAAAAATTGGTCTTTATGCACTATTTTAGTGCTATTTCCAAAAATCACCTGATAAAAAAGGAAGCTTTAACCCCAAGGGATCCCCCTCTTCTCCCCCCTCCCTTTCCGCGCGAGCACACACAAACACACACACACACACACACACAAGCACACACATACATACACACTAACATTTTATTTGTGTTGGGACAGGGCAGAAAAAGTCAGCAAATACATTAAACTTCTCTGCCCCCTTGGACTTTTGCAGCCTACAGCTGTGGCCAACATCAGCGCTCGAGGTCGCCTGTCTACCCGTGCGCGCGCCTGCAGATCCTTATCTGCCTCTCCTCCTATTCAACAGCCTCCATATTCACGACACCTCCACATATTCATCATGCAAAAATGCAAAAGCCGTTGTCTTTTTCATCTTAACAAACGCACTGTGCACTTTTGAGATCTAGTATGTGTTTTCTCCTTTTCTCCGTTTGTCCAAATTAAGTGCACATTGATTTTATGTTCATAAGCCTTTTTTGATCGTTCTTAATCATATTATCAGCTGATCATTTTGAGACATTGAGAACGCAAGAGAAATCCGAGCACTCGTTCATGAGGAAAATTAACGCAGATCAGAAAAAACATCATTTCAAAACATTAAGAAAAAGTTACCAGTCTTGCTCGAAAGGTGATTTAGAGTCTGATTTGACATATGTTCCCCTCCTTTGTGAATCTAATCAATTCAATCCAACATCATTTCTCAACCTGACAAGCTAATAAACACGCACAGTTAACTTCAGCAGTGCAATGGAAGAGACAGCATGCAGATAAGCAACACTGGAAGATTCACATTTCCAACGTACCTTCTTGCAAAGAATACAGCAGAAGTAAAGTTACAAGCCACATGCCATTAAAAGCAGTTATATTTCACAGGAATGTTGTGCAGTCCCCCAAGAAGAGTGCACGGCGCAGCGGTCGGCCAGGCGAGTCTCCGTGCTGGACTGGTTCTTCTGATACTCCCCGGCGGTCTCTCCAGCCCTGGTCCCACACTCTCCAGCGCCGAGAAACGAGCCGCGGAGAAAGTACCGCCTCTGCTCCCTGTTCTCTCCTCCCCTTACCGGGACAGGCTGCTGTCGCCCCACCCCCGGTATCCTAATGATGCGGCGTGATGGAGAGGTGAGCTATACGCACTACTAGGGGACCAAAAGGAAACCACTGGTACCTCTGTATTACGCGCACTGGACAGATAGCTTCATCTGACAACTTCGTGGACTCCCACTGACAAAGTTTAAAATGTCCTGTCATACAAGTCATTTGAATGTTGTTTTTGTGAAAGGAAGTTTAAAAAAACAACCGTTGGGGGAAATGCCTGTGCGTATT
This sequence comes from Etheostoma spectabile, assembly GCF_008692095.1. Taxonomy (NCBI): domain Eukaryota; kingdom Metazoa; phylum Chordata; class Actinopteri; order Perciformes; family Percidae; genus Etheostoma; species Etheostoma spectabile. The sequence continues at coordinate 26,677,804 of NC_045735.1, read as the reverse complement.
TCCCATGCAAATCATCTCCAATTTCCATAAATCAGTTGTCAATGCAGCAGTGGTGCGCGCACAGACTTAAAGTAAAACCAACAGAATGTGCCATTGTGAAGTAACAGAACATGGGCATCTATTAGTGCGAAGTCCAGGTGGAGAGAAGAACAGGAGCGCTGAGAGGCTGCAGCCTCCGTTTCATTCAAGGGGAAAGTGGGAACGTGCTCTGCGCACCTGCGTGTTACTACCATAGACACTCGTAGCGCTCAAATCACTTTTCTTCAAAACAGACCGAACAGTTTTAAGAAAAAAACACAGCATGGGGGAATTATCTACAATCAACCGAATTTAAAATATGTGTATACTGTGGTCGATATGGTAAATAAATTCATTAAATTCGATCTGTAAAACTCGCTCTTTGACTTTCTAACTCACACACGCGTGCGCGATGATGAGCCTTCTTTCTTGGTTACTGACTCGGGAACAGTCTGACTCTTAACAAAACCTCCTGCACTTTCATCTACCTTATCCATTTAGTTATATTAAAAATATATACAATGCAAATAGCCTAATAAATAGTAGGAACATCTTTAAGAATACTGTGAGTTAAACAGGCTGTAACAACAGGAGTTAAGAAGCCTGCAAGTTCTGAAGTCACACAAGCCTGATTTACATGTGTTTACACTGCTGCTTTAGCACCTGACCAGGACAGAATCTAAACATCCTATTTCACACTACACTATTAAGTGTGTATGTTTTAAATATTCAAAATAGTGCATCAAAACCTGCATTTATAGATATAAGCATCAGCAGCCAGCCACATGATGCAGTGTACTGACTAATCTGACACTTCTAAAAAAAAGAAAAAAGAAAAAAGAAATTAAAAAAAAGAAGAAAATCATAATCCCATTTTGGACATAATAATTCACTCTAAATCAATTAATCGGCTATATGATATTTCACTCTAAATTAATTATTGGAGAAAAACAATCAACTGACCTCCATGGCCTCTGAGACTTTAACACTGCATGGGTTCAAAGCTGTCTCATTCAACCCTCTTCTCTTTACTGTCATTTAGTCCAAATTCCAGTCCAATCTACACACAATACACTAAATGCCAATGCACAGCTTATTGTTCTTCATCCATTTCAGACCAACTGTGTAAACTCGACTCGTTTACCACTCAGTCACACTACTTATCTGACATTAAACACCTTCAACTTGACATGACCTCTGCCACTAATCTTTCTGTGTCTCTCTCAGTAATATAACGTAATGTGGCATTTGGAGTCTCGTAACCAGAAGTAGTCCTGGTTGAGGAACGGAGCTGAGGCAAGCTGTGGCCTCTCTCACTCCCACTGAAGAGCCGCTGTAGTGTGGCAGGCAAGGCAGCACACTCTGCCTCCACTCTTATTATATAACAGGTGGAAACACACACACCCACGCACCCTCTCTCTCTCTCTCTCTCTCACTCA
>NC_045735.1:26671538-26676337 GCF_008692095.1 Etheostoma spectabile | reverse complement strand
CTCTCTCTCTCTCTCTCTCTCTCACAGACCCACAAACACCACTAGATGACAGGGACACATTTAGAGTGTGCACTGAAGCACTTCCATTACACATTCTGTACATCCAGATGTGTACTCTAAACTAACTTCCATACTGTAGATGAACACATGTTCAGCCACTAACCATAGTCCAGGTTTAAAAGTGCAGCGTATCGTGTATGGTGAGGGAAACTTGTTTAGAAACCCTCAGGGAATATGATCTGTCTCAGCATCAAGTATTTCTCCTCTCCCAATGACAAAGTGGTCATATAACAGCATCCAACACCTTGCCACTCAAACCAAGTTCCTCAAACAGAGGTGCCACCCTGCAGGCCTGTGTGGTGACACACGAAGGACTCTGTCAGGACTTCAAAAGGCAGTGTAGCAAGCTGGTTAGGGGGCTGATGTAAGTCGGCCTGACAGCACCAAGCAGGTTGTACTGTATGTCAGCCAGTGATCATCATGGAGGCTGACAGGCTGAGCTCGGCCAGCCAGACCGGAGAAAAGGCAAGCAGATCCCAGACAGCTCTAGCGACTGTCACTGAGGACAGTAACCCTAAAAAAACCACAGCACCATGTGAGTCATCTCCATCACTCTGCCATGTCGTTGCCTGGAGATAGGGAAGGAGATAGGAAATGAGTGAGAGAGTTTGTTGACTGAGGAAGAAAATGGGTGAGCAGGGCAGCAAAGAAACAGACAGCAGAGGGAGGGGTGAGGGGCATAGAGAGAGTGATGAGGCGGATAAGTTAATGTGGATGTTAATGTTAATGCTCAGACAATCAAAGCTCCCCCTCAGGCCGCAACATGCTAGGATCATATTAGCGCTAATGTATCCAGTATTAATGCACAGCCCCCCAGCCCAATGAAACCATAACCAAGGTCAGAATTAGGAGAGGAAGAGGGCACATGGTACTACTGCTTAGCTCTGTGCAAGGGCACACGGATCGTAATGAGAACAGGGAGAGAGCTGCAGGAAAATGAGCCAATGGTGGTGGGTTATGATTGGAGGAGCTGGAAGAGGCAAATCTCTCTATGATGGGTAAGTGGAGGAGTTATGTTCCTTTAAAACTGCATCATGGCAGTTAAAACAGACTAAGCACAAAAACTGCAGTTTGTGTAAGTGTCAGTCATAAACATGCTCAAAGCCAAGCAATGTGCTGCAGAGCTCCTTTATCTTAGTGGGGCCCAGCTAGATACCTCTGCATGCCGCTATGTATGAACAAGCCTCTGCATGGACCGTTTTCACGGCAGACATGGTGACATGTCATAGTAGGAAAAGCACAGGTGTATTCAAAACCATTTATGATGGCTGCATTCCCTGGTATTGAGGCCCTGGTATTGTGCATGCTGACTCAGTGAAATACATTACTGGGACACCTGATGGAATTGAGCCATCATTAAGGTTATCAATTTCAGCTGTGCTTTTCCTACTATGACAAGTCAAAATGTCGGTTGTGAAAAAGGTCCAATGGGCTAATATGAATCACACACCACCGTGCCGCAGTACATTAACGCCAGGAAAGCGTCGACCAATGAAGTGTGTTTGCCTTTAAACCAAGCATGCGTGATTTTTGTGGCAGATGTGTACGAGCGTATCAGCACATCTGAGAATGCGTGTGTGTGTGTGTCTGTGTGTGTGTGTGAGCATGTGTCTACATGGCGGTTAAGCGCAGGACATGTATTTCTGGCTGCTCTCATACCCTACAGTCGGTTGTGCGTGCACATGTAAATTGGGAGTGCATTAGCTTGAGTGTGTACGTGCTTGCATATGTGTGTTTTTGCAGGAGTACGTGCATGTGCACATGAGACATCAAGGGGTGTTAATTTATTCAAATGAGCTGGGGAGGATAACGAGAGGATGGGGTGAGGGGCGGAGGTGGTGTGTAGGGGGGGCACCTTCTTCAGCTGGAGGTTCATCTTTCCATCTCTCTTTTTTTCCTCCCTACTTGTTTTTTCACATTTGCAAATGAGTCTATTTGCATGGCTGAGAAGGAGGGAGGAAAGGGTGATGGGGGAGAAAGACTATGACATTGAAAAAAGAGAAAGAAAAAAGATTGGAGATGGCGAACGATGCGATTCTGAGGCAGACAGAACACCCGCAGACAAAAACATACTGTGCCAGCCCGATACCACCACTTCCAAGATGGCTGCCGCTGGAGGTGTCCTCTGTGGGACCAACGTAGAGACCCGTTGCTCTTGCTCTAGAGTGGGTGACACACAAACACATCTTGACTTTGACTGTGTTCCTCAAGCATAACAAAGGAGAATTGGAATTTGAACAGCTCTGTAAAGGATTAACATTTATCATTTGAATTTGAATATATTAAAGACTGAGTCCGATGAATATGGTTGTGGCTTGTACAGAGATATTGATCAGAGATATCTAGTGACACCCAGTGGTCACAATTAAAGATGTTATCATTAGAAGATCATACAATGGCGAGTTAACTACATGGGCTGGTCTATGGTCTGTGTTTTCAGTGGGGGAAACATATTGATGTCTCCGATTTCAAAGTGTTGGCAAATAGATCAATAATGCCAAAAGTCTGGCCTGCTGATCAATTATTTCTCTCTTTAAAGAAAGTTGGTTCTCCAAAGTGTTTGCAACACTGAAGTGTGTTACTTGTAAAATATTAGCTAAATGCTTTGTTTGTTTTTTATTTAACCACAAAGAGACTCATTGAGATTAAAAATCTCTTTTTCAAGAGTGTCCTGGCCAAGAAGGGCAGCATTAGCCTACAACCACACATACATACAAACACAAAATACACAAAAATCACTAAAAACATAAACAACTGAAACAGCAAATCCCTCAAAGTCAACCAGAATCCTAAACACATCAGGCAAAACATCTCCAGCCAGATGTGGCTGTGTCAATCAACATCCTCTTAAAAGCAACCAATGAGACCAGCTCAGTTAGTTTCATGGATTTCTTTAACTTGTTCCATGTAGAGGGAGCAGCGTACTGAAACGCCTTTTTCCCCAGCTCAGTTCTAACCTTTGGGACAGAAAGAAGGAAAAGATCCTGGGAACGAAGATTGTAAGTGCCGGTACTATTTACGCTGAAATAGGTCCGAAGGTAGGATGGAAGGAGACCTAAAATAGCCTTTTATATGAAGATATGCCAGTGTTGAAGTCTCCATGTTGATAAAGAATGCAATGATGAGTGAGGGCTTTCATACCTGAGATCCATGGTATACAGTGTCCAGTGCATGTTATTAAATGAAATTGATTGTTGATTGAAAGTGTTGATTTAAATGAAAACATGATGATACCAGCCAACTTTAAACCACTGTCACAGTAAACAATATATCCATCTCCATACATCCATTTCTAAACAGAGTTCCTGAGCTTTGTTCTTGACGAGGCAAGATTACTAACCTTTTTTTTTTTTCTTTATGGTGCTCACATTACACAAAAAAAGTAATGTATAGTCTGATTACCACAAACTGACAACCAGAAAACATGGGGCCAGGTGGTATTATTCCAGGACAAGAGTACAAGTTGGTTTCTTGACAAATAATGACGCTGTCATGTGTAAGCTGCTGTGTGCACTATACATAATGAAAACTTCAAAGCAACAGGGTATATACACAATGCACAGAGTGCAGAAGGTAGGGAGTGGGGGCTCAATGGGGACCCAACAACAAATGGTTGCCCCAGGGTCCTCAAACAAGTTAATCCCACCATGGTTCTTTGCTATTGCATAAATAACATGTTGAAGCTATATGTCATATGTCAAACTGTAGTAAATTCCAGGCCTATAGAGGAGCAACATGTATAAATAAGGGATGACCAAAGTAAAATACACTAAAGTTTTACACTCAAAGCTTTACAGTTTGGTCTGTTACATTACATTTAGACGACAATAAACTGATGCGTAAGAGAAAGAAAGAAAGAAAGAAAGAAAGAAAGAAAGAAAGAAAGACTCGGCAGGTGTGAGAGGAGGTTGTTCCAACACTACCACTCCTGTACCTGCTTACTGCTTAACCTGTTACACACATGAACATGCATATGCCCACAAACACACAAAACACTCTCACAAATACAAACAATAAAATGAATGGACATAGACGTTAAAAACATGTTGCTCCACAACAGATACAAGCTAATCAGCCTAACATTCTTCAGTTTCTACAACTACAAGAATATCAAACTGAACATAAAATAAATTGTGTGATTGTTTGGTGACTATGACAACAACTCTTGCCTTTGTTGCATTAAACCATGCAGTGACCAAGCCCATTTTAGAAGAGACAACACAGGCGTTTATTTGAAAGACAATCCATTGCATACTGCATATCTTTCTGGTTCTTTACAAATTCAATGAAAAAAGACCAAAACCAACAATGGATTAATGTTATTAACACTGTGGCTGTGCAGCCCAAGCCTGCTACTGTAGCTTCTTCTGCACCAAAACGCCATCGACTTCAAAATACACCAGTGAGCCACCGTGTTGAACTTGCTGACATGTTCATTCATTACCACGTCCACGAACACAAACACTGAAGTGTATTTTGAACACGCGTATAAGTCAAGTAAATAGTGAGTCCTCGGCTGAAGATAGTCCTCAACAAATAAATAACACAATAAACTCCTGTTTTAGTAGTGTGTGTAAAAAACTATCATGCCCAGTTGATTATTTAAAAAAATAAACTATCCATTCCTGACCTGATTTTAAAGATTTGATCACTCAGAGTTCTGCGTCTTGAAAAGCATTAAGAGGGACTAAAGCTCATTCGGTTTTGATGAAGTTGAAGATTGTCATGAGATTTAAAAA
>NC_045735.1:26668888-26671528 GCF_008692095.1 Etheostoma spectabile | reverse complement strand
ATATATAATACACAAAAATGTAGTTACGTTGTAGGATAGTTAGAACTTTAGAACCTTAAACCTTACAAGTAAGACTAAAGGATACAGCCAAATGAGAAGGACATGTTTAATGAACAGTTGGTGATATTGCGTGAAGGCCAGCAGCATTAGGTCAGCTAGGCCTGTGACACTGGGCTGGTCATCTGCACTTTGAGATCAACTTCAGATGACGAAGAAAAACTACAGGTGCATAATTAGAAATGTTCTATATTGTAATATTTAGAAAAACTCAACACACAGCAACACCAACTAGAAGCAGCAGTCAGGTTTGGAACGAGCAGCAGAGAGACAGTGTGTATCTTGGTGTCAATCGCTTGTCATGAAGTGTGAAGGTTACTTTGTCAACACCCTGGCTTTAAAAATGTTCCATCCGTGCAAGGAAAACACATTTCATCAGCTTTCCACCGGTATTTTTCCCTCTGTCTCAGCATTGTCGGACACCAGTAGCCATCCTAAATGCTTATGGGAACAGTAAGTGATCAGGCCTCCCACACCTTTCCAGCATAGTGTGCATTTGTTTCAGTGTTCTCCAAACCTCGTTCTGGTGCTGTGATGTTATCAGCTCTAGTGAACTGTGCAATGAATGGTTCCTCATGCTTACCTCAACTGAAGCCCTTATGGAAAGCAGCTGACCCGAGCCCTGAGGGATCCAACCGGTAAAACCGCTCGGCAGCAGGCGGTGTTAACTTTTACAGCTCGGCCCTTCATTCTTTCCCTTACAAATTCAGGAGGCTGAGTGGAGAGAGCGGAGGAAGAGAGGGAGGGGGAGAGAGAGAGCAGGGGGTCCTTGGGACTCACCCAGCCAGTTGACAGCTCCTGTCTCTGCCTGTAACGACTTATTTATTCAAGGATAATTAATCAGGCGCAGTTTTCTGTCGGTATGATTAATGCGCTTTGTCATCTGTGCCGCAGCGGTGAACATGCAGCAGCCTATGATGCCACTGCTCGGCTTTAGCTGGCTCTGATTCAACGGCAAAACGTATAAAGTAGTGATGAAGTGAATGGTACCTGACGTAGGCCCTTTCTGCAACCAAAAACGGTGAACTGCAACTTGTAATGCCACTGATGGTGGTCTTCTAACGTGCTGCATCTGGTTTATGCAATTTGTTTCTTTTTGGTGCTGGAGTTAAACGGTTTATGTTGTTTATGTTTTTTTAATTCTTTCCCTGATGTAATCTGCATTATTTACATTTCTCAGATTATTACAGCTCGTGATAGTATCCGTGACTATCCTTCAAAAGTTTCGATTAGCAAGGGTATTTTTCCACCTACATTTTTATTTCCCACAGTATTCGGGTTTATTGGATTTCCCTCCCTTCTTCAGTCAGCAGTTTTAACTTCTTCTCGCCCTGTCGAGGTGAAGTTGTCCTTCTTCTTTTTTTGATCCTCCTTCTCGTGGCTTAAGACGCCACCGTGTGATCGTTTCGGTTATTACAAGTCCAAATAACCATGTTAACATCCGCATTCTTGTTTTGAGGAAGCACTAAGTGTGAAAACATAATATATTATAAAGCCTGAATCATTTTTCACCATCAAATGATGTGCATCTATTACCATACTTTTACTTTATTTTACTTACTTTACAACGCTCTATCTGCAGTACTACGGCTGAAGTGTGTGCGTGTGTGTGTGTGTGTGTGGGGGGGGGGTGCTCGCGCGTGCGCGCGCGTGCAGGGTCGTGCACAGACATTTGGAGGGGCTCTAATCTGGAGAAAAAAGGCAAGTGACTGCTTCTCTTGTTAATTTGTATTGTTGTATTTTTTATTTTTCAATGTACATTTTAAACAGTTAATAGCTATATGATTTATTTGGGTACTTTTGTATTGTTATGTTATATTATAGCTACATTTACGTAGTTGATTTTTTATTTTATGCTTTATATTGTTATTTTTACATCTCTAAATTACCTGGCACCACCTGATTGGAGGGGCAACTGGGATATCGCTGTCAGACAAATGACCCAAAAAAGCTTTTTTGAATCTTAAGTATCACAGAAAAAAAGGCCAGGTGTTTATCTTTAATACGATACTACAGGAACAGGGCATACAGAGTTTATTTAATTAGTTACTATATTTTATGTGTGTTGATTTGCAAAATGCAACATCTGGGTGATTTTGGTGAATTGGGTGAATCAATATAAAAACAGCAAGGTTAAGCAAACTTTATTTGTACAAAATCCTTACATTCTTACACACATAACAGTATTGTAGCATTCTCCTAGGTTCCCGGCTGGTCCTGATCAGTTTAGGCATCCTCAACATGTCTTGGTTGCTGGAGACAATAAAACAGTTATTTCATCTCATGTTGTAATCATGTCACAATTGACCTGAAAGTATGCAGAAATTACAAACTTTGACCTTATTATTTTTACAAATTATTTGTGTGGCCAGTAGATGCCAGTATAAAGCCACATTTCAATTCCCTTACCTTGGATTTGCCACAGCTGGTGAGCTTGTTTCCTTCAGAGAAAAAAACGATTGACTGATTTTTAGGCAAGTTTGTTTGCATTCATCAAGTCCGTCTAGCAACGTGCTGATAGAATCTCAACTCCATTCACAAACACACACACACACACACACACACACACACACACACACACAC
>NC_045735.1:26663284-26668878 GCF_008692095.1 Etheostoma spectabile | reverse complement strand
TGTTGACTTACCTGCCAACAGAATGATGGAAAGGAACACAATGACCCCAGCGAAGATCAGACCTCCAACACGTAGTGTATGGTAGTCTACAAATTCACACAGAACATAATGTCATAACACTGTCACCTATAGACCAAGGATCGAGGAAACGTTTTTATCCCAGAGGGGAAATTTGGTTTACAGCCAACAGTACCATAAAACAACTAGTTTAAATAAAACTATCTTACTTAGTTTAAAGGCCAATGGCAGTTGGGACAAATTTTTGAGCCTATTGGTCCTGCAAGTAGACAGACAGTGGACAGTGGTTTTTCTCTTCACTGTCCACAATCTAGCTGCTGTTACTCATATTTTTTTATCTATCTCTCATTTTATCTAACATCCGCATGTTCTGGCAGAAACTCCCTTCATCCTGTTCATGCTTTCCACATTTTTTTGGAGCGCTGGTAAAAGTGAAATATTACAGTATACCATGTTATCCAAGCAGATACCCTTTTAAAGTTACAGTTGGAGCGCCCTGCTGGCTCACCTGGTAAAGCGTGCACCCCATGTGCCGGGGCTCAGTCCTTGCCGCAGCGCCCAGGGTTCAAATCTGACCTGTGGCCCTTTGCGGCATATTCCCCCCTTCTCTCTCTCTCTCTCCACACTTTACTGTCTGCAACAGTCTTATCTATAAAGGCCAAAATGCCCCAAACATAATCTTTTTTAAAAGTTGTAGTTACTTACCATATACAAAGTCTGCATCAAAGTCAATGTGTGCATCTGGGGCTAGACAGAGAAGAGCATGGGTGGAAACCATATAAAGTACTTCTACAGAAACATAGCAACTTCTTCACAAGTTATTAAATACATGTGATTGATCCTATTGACTTGTAGTAATATTGAAGCCCTTTTGCACTGATTTAGACACACTACAGACTGAATGACTCGCTGTGTAAGTCTTTACAATATATGTTAAGAAAATGGGTCATAATCAGCATTGGTCCATTCCCTGAAGGTGTTTTTGACACAGGCAGCATGCTATTTTGGGGTAGCTTGAATTGAGATTGGCTGGAAATCAGATTTAGAAATACGAATGTCCCCACAAATAATGACATTGTATCCTGTTATCAACACCCAACATTGTGACTTATTTTTGTCCCTCTACATTGGCTTCTATACTAATTTCAAAGTCTTCTAACTTACCATGTCACTCTTTTACCAAACAGCCACATGTTTTTGTGAACATGGTTAGCTGTGGCAGAATGCTGAAAGGAGAAGGTGAACTGTGAGGCTGCAGGACTCTGCTTTTTGTTTGTTTGTTGAACTATCAGGGGACCTTTTTTATTGTTGTTCATCATTGACCAGCATGCTTATATTACTCTAAAAAACCAAGATAATTGGCCAATCCTGATTTACCCAGGTATATGATTTACACATTGTGGTTAGCGGTTCTGAGTGAGAATCATTAAGCGAGAAATGGCTGTGACCTTGCAAATATTTTTGTGTTGCTCAAATGGTGTCATGTTAAAGTGTCTCTCTGCAGCGCTTTTGTTGTGGATAATCAGCAGTTCAGGTGCTGAGTGACTTACCTCCAGAAGACATGGTGCCTCGTCTGTTTGTGTGTTTAGTTGAAAAAACTGTAGGGACATAATGCAAACATTTAACAAAAGGTTGGTGATAACAGCAACTGGTGATCCATCCACATCTGCTGTTTTTGATCATTTAAAAAGTAACATCTTGTTGTAAATAATGACAATAAAAGTATTTACCATCAAGTCTGGTATCTGAAAACTGTGAGGGAGGAGGATTTGTGTGGATTTGGTTTCAATAGTATCTCCATTTTAATTAGGTTATAGACTTGTAGAGGATGGGCTTATTCATTTTAGATGAGAGGTAGTTGAAAGCTTGGAAACTCTATATGTCCTGATAAATTGCCTCACTGGGTTCCCCTACTACAGACTCAGAAGCAAAGTGATTTCCTTGATCTTCTCCCTGAGAACTTTAAGTGGCTAATAGTGATATTGATCCTCTTTCCCTTACCCCTTCCCTTTCCATCCTTTACACACACACACACACACACACACACACACACACACACACACACAGGCGGCGTGCGCACAGCACACTACAACCCATCTCGTCTGAGCTACACCTCCTGACCTATAATCATTGACTTACACACATTAACACACTAAAAATTTCCCTCCCTGTCTCTATTTTGTTAAGGCATGCCACTGTGAATTGTGTTCATGGCTTTCATTTTTATGTGTCTAGGCCTTTTCAATGCACCACTGAGCACAAGGGCATACTGGGATAGTTACTTATTAATTAATATTACAGCTCAGATATTCATTAACATTGAACCTTGCACGGTTTGATCAAGGTTGTAGATGGGGCAAGAAGAATAGCTGTGGTGATGCCTGCCTAATAATGCCATATTGATACGCTGTGATTTTGCCAGAGAACCACACCACCCAATTAACTAGCACACTGACAACAGATACTGTCCTCTAAACCTACCTTTGCAACACATGTTAATTGCACCTTGTGTGCTTTTATATTTTGCCATATAAAATAATGGAGCAACTTGGTTTAAAAAAGTTATACTTTCCATTGTGTGCAAAATATTTCTATTTTACACAGAAATATGCATTGTAGACGTCAATTAACCCCTCCAAATCATGTATTAACATTGTGAAGAACTTGGTCCTATATATATATATTGGTGAAAAGCCTGACCTGACAGGAGAGATTCACAACAAGGTTCGTTCATTTGTGCATTTGCAATGATTTGGCTTGCATTAGGCTACAGTAGTGTAGTCTTGCACATAAAAATTGTTAACCTGCACATATAATTTAACATTTGTATAGGAAAGCAAGTTATTACTCACCTGAGCTGCTGAAGCCTCTGTATTACCTCTGTCCAGGTGTGTGTGAGTGTGTGTGATCCTGTCTATGCCTGAGGTTGGTTTAGACCAACTCCCACAATACAGATCCAACCTCTCACTCTAACACACACACACACAGACCTCCTCTCCACACCCATAGCCATATTTCAGTCTAGCTACTCATATTCATTTTACAGTACAGTCTCAAGTTTGTACTCTGATACCAATAAAGAGCATATCTGCCAACCTTTGGAATCCTAGCAGAAGGAGCAGCACGTTTCTGGCTCTGCTGGCGAGGACAACATTGTCTTACATTGTGTCATAGCACAAAGTAGTATCTTATAATCTCAACTGATATTGATAGGAAATTATCAGATGGATTTTGAGTACTGTTAGAGGGTTGCTTGTGAAATCAGATTGATAAATACCCTGAAGACACTTCTAAAAAACGCTGCTCTGAAATCTTTTTCATCTGAATGAAAACAAAAAAAAACTTTATTAGAGTTCAGACAGACTTTTATTTATCTATGCCAAAAGTACAACAGCTTGCTACACAACAAGGCCTCCTAAAATGAACATAGCATTTATTTGTACAGCGTTGGGCCTTAAAACACTCTTAAGATTGGTGAAAGCCTGATCTGACAGGAGAAATTCACAAGGATTGTTCATTTGTTCTCCTGCAATGATTTGGCTTACATAGGCTACTATTACAGTAATGTAGTCTTGCACATAAATAATGTCAATTTTAAATACTTCTCTCAAACTCAGCACCCAAACTTTGTCTCTCTTTTTTCAGAAATGTAAGACATGTATGGCCATTCAAAGCATTGTGGCGAATGAGTAAGCAACGTACAAACACCAAAGAGAAAGGAAAGAGACCCAGGTTTCATAGATTTGCAGAACTAGTTAATGTGTGCATGGGGAAACTAATCATAGTCTGCTGGAGACGAGTTAATCCTGGCGGAGCCAGTGACAGAACGGGGGAGTGGATGTGTGGAAGGCAGTGAGACAGCTGACGCAGGAGCTCCCTCCACTGTAGATGGTAAGGCGCTGTGTTAAAGGAGCTAATGCAGATACCTGCAAACCATTCCTGTGCTTAGTCAGAGAGCTGTGGCAGTTGAGATTGTCTTATATCAGGCTCATCACATTTACATGTAGAGCTAGAGATGCACTTGTGATATATACACAATCATACATATACAAGATGGTATGGTTTGTGCAAACACACCCAACCATTCAAACATAGACCTAAGTGAATTATATTTAACTGTATATCTTATCTATAAACTATCTGTTATATTTATATATATACAGTATACATACTATATATTCAGTATATATACTATATATACTGTATATGTAAACGGTATTTATGCATATACGTATGTGATAATCCAAATGTGACAAACATTTTTGAGAACGACCGACAACTTAAACAACACACTGACAAATCCTAAAACCTAAAGGGCAATAGATAGAAGTACAAAACGAAGAACAGCAGATCACACGTTATAACATCTTGTAGGGCTTCAGAGACAATATTGTGTCAAAAGTGCTACTGGCTAAGACAAGGAACTGGAGTGAGAGACTATCACAGAAAGGCACAGGAACGGACAGGAGCACTGAGGGATTGGTACAGTCACAATGGAGCACAACAGGCTAAAGTTTTGTCTTTCGGGCACAACATTTATGTAAATATATCTCCTCTAAACGTGTAGTATACCTCCTCTCTTACCCTGTCATATAACCAGTTATTATAATCATCCATTTCTTCAGTGTTATAGTGGTTTCCTGTAATATCAAATAAAACTGATCATCACTTCAGACGGCAGTTTGGTTCGGTGGCGTTGCCTCAGTCCTCAGCTGGAGTCTCTTTGGCAGCCGCCGCACCAACTGAAAGAGGTCAAGGATGAGTGATTTAGTGCAAAACATAAAACTTACCCCCTTTAATTTCTGCCTAAATGTTTGTGCTTCTCTCTCTCCTTTACTCACTCATTCCCTTACATGCCATCACTCGAAGGACCATGGTGACAGTTCTGCTGCTCACAGTCACAGTCACTCTGCTTGCAGTCAAGGTTTTTTTAATGGATATTTGCAATTTGAAATGAGCAAATGATCTGTACACTTCTCTTTCCTCTCTGAAACTTTAACCTTTTAAATGAGTTAGGAGTTTAAAGTGCTCATGTTATGAAAACAATGTTGTGTATCTGGTGCTTCCACACGCATACAAACTTGGAAAAAAAACTATCCGCGCTGTTTTGAGTGAGATACAGGTTTCTGAATGTGTCCTGCCTTCATTCTCCGGGAGAGCTGCACGGCTTTCTACGTCACTAGCCGAGACGAGGTGGCTAACCAGTAGCACATGCTAGTGCTAGCATGCTAGCTCGTTCTCAATGGCAAAACACTGCTACAACACACACTAGTTCACCATAATCTACAAAAGAACTACTGCCATGTCCCTGTTCTGCAGGTATTCCACAAGTGTGCCCTTGTTTAGAAGAAGTCTCCCAGCTAATCCTGCCTTGTACTGACCCAAGTTGGAGAAAGAGTTATCTAGCTGATGTGATCTTACCTAGCTACTGCGCATGTGCGACTTCCAACAAAGATAGTATAGAAGTGAGATGTCTCACTCTGTAGCTAAAACAGAGGATCTGCAGAAGTGTGCGTTACAACAAATTATGGTGTTTTTGGAAAATTAAACCATGTAAACCTATTCTGGTACAACCT
>NC_045735.1:26661950-26663274 GCF_008692095.1 Etheostoma spectabile | reverse complement strand
ACAATTATGAACCTGAAAATGAGCATAATATGGGCGCTTTAACATATGAAAATACTGTTGCGTTATAGAATTTTATACACTCACTCCATTTTACTACTATTCTATTGTAACAGTTTGTTTCATAGACACTTCTCAGACATCTGAGAATATGCTAAATTAATGCATAGCGTTCTTTATGTAGTGACAACTGGGGACTAGAACGTGTTTAGTTATTTTCCATTGGAAACAGTTGGCTACACTTTAAGAAGATTAAACCCAAGAATTAAATAACAGTAAAACATGATGTAAAATTAATCAAGCATTTGATTCTGTAAGTGTTTTGTGTGTGCGGAAGTAAAGGGGTAGGAAATAGAGAAGCCCCCCCCCCACACACACACACTTTATGCCCCTGGCCCGGTTTGGGATTGCAGCTGGTGTGATCCCATCTCAAGATGGTCAGTAAAGATGACCTAATTTTGCAAAAAATGTAAACGTGACAAAATGTTCTCAACAAGTCTTTGACGGTTGATTACTATACTTTGTTGAAGTATATTGAAACCTGAAACAGCTTAGATGGTATGAAATCAAACTTATGATATATTGGAGAAAGATGATTCAGAGTTTATATAACTTGTGTGGTCTTTTTCTCTCTCTCTCTCTCTCTCTCTCTTACATACAGCATACAGGACAGTTCAACATGTGCGTACAAACATATGCACACATGAATCACCACCCTCCTTCTCTGTGCTAAAGGGACTCCCAACCGGAAACTCAATTATGGACGTGTGTCAAGGGGTAGGCCAGAGGTGAGAGGAGCTGACAGAGAGTTGAAATGTGCATCCTACCCTTGGAGACAATCAGGCTGTCCTCCTTTGCCTCCTCGTCTCCGGGGGCCCTGAAGAGAGGATCCACAGGTTGTCATGGTAACCAAATAATGTAGTATGATAGAAAAGCTGTTACAAAACCAAGTCTTTTGGTGTTTTCAATCAGAGAGGAACACTATCATACCTAGGCTTCTGGTTGATACTGCAGCGCCATCGTCGACCTAGAAATGTAAGAAATCATCAGCGGTGTGGAGCAGAGGTCTAATTAGTTAGATGTATCACTGTTTTACAGTGGTTCACTCTTACCTGATAAAAAATATACATATATATATATATATATATATATGTATATGATATAAATGGTTTAAAAAAAGATGACATAGTAACAAAGTGTGTAAATCATAATAGTGATTCATTCAACTGTTCTTAATCTTTTTTTATTGTTTAACTCTGTTTACATTGTACACATAATAAAATCTCACACACACACACACACACACACACACACACACACACACACA
>NC_045735.1:26658384-26661940 GCF_008692095.1 Etheostoma spectabile | reverse complement strand
CACACACACACACACACACACACACACACAAACATATACACACACACACATAGGATAACTTACTAAGGATGAGAAGAATTCCCAGTGTGAACAGCACTACAGCAAATGCCAATCCACCAATCCTCAGGCTCTCATAGTCTGAAGAAGAAGTTGATGACAGAATGAGAGACACAGGAGCACGAGAAAGACATTTAATCATTTCTTTCAAAAAGTTTTTTTTAATGTGTAGACACTGGCCAGTATTTTCAGAAAACAGAGATTTTTTTTTTTTAAACTTACCATAAACAAATGGGTTTTCAACTGTCTCCTTGTCATCTGTAAAAGGGTAATAGAAACCACACATTTAGAACCAAGGTGTTCACATTTTATCAAAACATAATTACAGCCACAACAGTTTTAGTCCTGTGTCTGTGTGTTAATTATTCATTTATCTCTTATTACATCCAAAATATGTTTATGTGTTTTTATAACAAAATACTTCTCTTTCCTCTTCCTGTAAAACATAAAATAGTTTTGATGGCTCATCTTGAACTCATAGGCGATTGCGTAAATGTATGTGATCAAATAGGGTTTGGGGTGACTACCCTTGCTCATCATATAAAACTGCACTTGATCCTTAGTTTGTTTGGGTAGCTCGGAGAGCAATATCTTAATATAGTAGCATAAAGTAAGTGTTTGGATTTTAGCTATTTACATTTTCAAAGAATGTGGTTGTGGTGTAAGTTGTTCATTTAACCCTTATCTTCTTCCTCCTGATCAACAACACGGATGAGGGACATTTGGGTGAAGGTGAACAGCTCTTTATCATGTTGTATTCCAAATGCCATATTTGAGCACATAGTCTGTTTTCACAAGACAGAATCTCAAGACACTTTACCCCTCTCAAAACCTAGCATTAAACTCCTGCTTTAGTCTATTTATGACGATCACGATATATCTCCATGGTCGTGCAACAACCTCCCGTCACCAATTTGCAATTGACTTGAACTACGATGTTTCCTTAATCTTAACGATACCATAACCATAGTTTGTCATCCATCCATCCATCCATCTTCGACCGCTTATCCGGTGTCGGGTCGCGGGGGGCAGCAGCTCCAGCAGGGGCCCCAAACTTCCCTTTCCCGAGCACATCAACCAGCTCCGACTGGGGGATCCCGAGGCTTCCCAGGCCAGGTTGGATATAATCTCTCCACCTAGTCCTAGGTCTTCCCGGGCCTCCTCCCAGCTGGACGTGCCTGGACACCTCCCTAGGGAGGCCCCAGGCGGCATCCTTACTAGATGCCCGAACCACCTCAACTGGCTCCTTTCGACGCGAAGGAGCAGCGGCTCTACTCGAGCTCCCTCGGATGACTGAGCTTCTCACCCTATCTCTAAGGGAACGCCAGCCACCCTCCTGAGGAAACCCATTTCGGCCGCTTGTACCCTGGATCTCGTTCTTTCGGTCATGACCCAGCCTCATCGCATAGGTGAGGGTAGGAACGAAAATTGCCCGGTAGATCGAGAGCTTTGCCTTCTGGCTCAGCTCTCTTTTCGTCACAACGGTGCGATAAACAGAATGTAATACCGCACCAGCTGCTCCATTCTCCGACCACTCACGCTCCATGGTCCCCTCACTCGCGAACAAGACCCCAAGGTACTTAAATCCTTCACTTGGGGTAAGGACTCACTCCCTACCCGAAGAAAGCACTCCATCGGTTTCCTGCTGAGAACCATGGCTCAGATTTAGAGGTGCTGATCCTCATCCCAGCCGCTTCCAACTCGGCTGCGAACCGATCCAGAGAGTGCTGAAGGTCACAGACATGATGCCATCAGGACCACATCATCTGCAAAAGCAGCGATGAGATCCTAAGCCCACCGAACTGCAACCCCTCCCCGCCCCGCTACGCCTCGTTATCCTCCATAAATATAAACAGGATTGGTGACAAAGCGCAGCCCTGGCGGAGGCCACCCTCACCTTAAAAACGAGTCCGACTTACTGCGAGAACCCGGACACAGCTCTCGCTTTGGTCATACAGAATTGGATGGCCCTAAAGGGACCCCCTCACTCCATACTCGCAGCACCTCCCACAGTTTCTCCCGGGGACCCGGTCATACCCTTCTCAGATCCACAAACACATGTAGACTGGTTGGCATACTCCCAGGCTCCCTCCAGGATCCTTGCGAGAGTAAAGATCTGGTCCGTTGTTCCACGACCAGGACGGAATCCGCATTGTTCCTCTTCAATCAAGGTTCGACTATCGGCCGAACCCTCCTTTCCAGCACCTTGGAGTAGACTTTACCAGGGAGCTGAGAAGTGTGATGCCCCTGTAATTGGCACACACCCTCTGGTCCCCCTTTTTGAAGAGGGGAACCACCACCCCAGTCTGCCACTCCTTCGGCACTGTCCCAGACTTCCACACAATGTTGAAGAGGCGTGTCAACCAAGACAGCCCCTCCACACCCAGAGCCTTCAGCATTTCTGGACGGATCTCATCAATCCCTGGGGCTTTGCCGCTGTGGAGTTGTTTGACTACCTCAGCGACCTCCATTTGTCATGTTCCCCTAATATATTTCACTCAGGAAAGGGAAGTTTGGGGTTCCCCTGCTGGAGCTGCTGACCCCGCAACCCGATACTGGATAAGCGGATGAAGATGGATGGATGGATGGATGGATGGGATGGATGGATGGATGGATGGATGGATGGATGGATGGGATGGATGGATGGATGGATGGGATGGATGGGATGGATGGATGGATGGATGGATGGATGGATATTTCGCAGTTGCAGAATTGTCTTAATAATGAAATTGTTATCTGGCTATAGTGTAAAAAGTAAAAGTAATGGTGAACACTCGATTTCAAATATATTGTTGTATATTCATACATATTCCTTACCACCTCTCTTTCCTACCAAACAACCACACTACTCTTTTCAGCATTGAATTCCCTCTGTAAAAATCTCCTCCTAATCAACAGTGTGGTCACTCTTGGGCTTAATCCAAACATCTGCCACTGTTCACCGTAGTGGAGCATTCCGTGGGAGTCTGATTTGATCTGAAAACCAATAGACCCATTCACCTATGTGGCTGTTAGAATTGAGTGTCACTATTAGAGATGATCAATTGTACTCACCCTGTGCACTGGGGTCTGTTACAGCTGAGAGGCATTGAAGGGGGCAAGTGGTTTGATTCAGAGTGTGAAAAGAAAAAGGAAAGAATAGAAACACAGGAAATTAGGTAGTAGACCATAAGTGAGAAATACTTTAACAATGCCACAAAAAGCAGATCTCAGCACCGTACCACATCATCAGTAGTGTGTGATTGTTTGTTTAGGTGTTTTGCATTTAATCATACACTGTAAACACACCTCACACACTGTCAGTGACAACAGTCTGTGAAACCATAGTGTGAAAAAATCACACACAAAGCCTTCAAGCAGTAACTGGTGTTTTGCTACAATCTCACACCCAGCGAGTGCCTTTTTATGTAACATCCCTCCCTACCACAACACTGCCTCCCGATGGACAGTTGGTGAGTACATGCATGTGTGTGTGTGTGTGTGTGTGTGTGTGTGTGTG
>NC_045735.1:26650281-26658374 GCF_008692095.1 Etheostoma spectabile | reverse complement strand
TGTGTGTGTGTGTGTGTGTGTGTGTGCGCGTGCGTGCGCGTGCGCGTGCTTCGGGTGAATGGGGGAGCTTACCAGCCACACACACCAGGAGTGACGAGAAGAAGAGCAAAATGGTTTCCATGGTAACTGTTGACATAAAGTAAAGTATAAAGTAAAGTATAAAAAAAAGGGAGGGTGAGAGATGATGAAAGAAACACAAAAAAATACAGTGAGAAAGGTCTGTTTCAGTAAGCTACATGCTACCTCCGCACATGTATGCCCCTGCAACAACAAACACAGACAGGTTATGTACACTAGAACAGTAGTACAGTAAATAGTGTGTAAAATAACATCACACAGCACTGGCTCTATCCAAACCCCAGGAGTTTAACTGATGTAAAAGGCCTACGGATATGATTTTAATCTTGCATAACAATCCATGTTCAGAGCCTACATACATGTTCTCTTTTCCTGGCAGAAATTACTCCCTTCTCCCTGTGGATCTCACACAACCTTGGCCTATTTTGATGGATGCTTTTCAATGAACACATGCCAAATGTTAGTCCGTTAAAATGTGCTCATGATCGAAACTTTTGCATTTGCAAATCCATTCAGTGGAACTGTAATGCCGCCCAGATACATTTTAGGGGGTATCTCAACAACTTCTGCATGGACTGCTGTGACACTTTGTACAGACATTCAGGGTCCCCTCAGAGGATGAATCCTAACAACTTTGATGATCCTCTGATATGTTGATACGTTTTGGTGACATGTCTTGACAACTGCCATGAAATTTGGTACATTAATACATGGTAATTAGATGATTGACTCAAATGATTTTGGCGAACAGCATCATCAGGTGAAATTTCTAATTTGTCCAATACTTATGACTAAAATACCTCCCCAACTAATGGTAATTTGTGAAAAAACGGTAAACAATGCAACCATACAGCAGCATATAGCAAAAAAAAGTCTCCCTCCTCTCTATGACAGACAGCTTTTCACTGGGCCTTCCAGTGTGACGTGTTTTCCATACACATGTGGACAGACAGCACCCAATTGCGTGTCACCCCGGTCCTACCAGGGAGTATTGAGAGTAATGGGTCAATATTGAATACAGATGAGTGAAAATATATTTGACAGCAAAGCACTTGATAACACATGTCAAAGCTCTGTAGCGAAATAATAGAAGGTGAGAAGTCTGCAGCACAAGATGAATTATCTATAAAAAAAACATGGAAGTGTCTGTATCAAGTCTTTAGAGTCCAAATGTTTTAGTTAACTCAGGCGTTACTACTATTGTTCAACAGTGCCATCTGGCTGTCTACCGGTCTGTTTCCATGTCATGGTCCATTTCTGTCCATCCACCCATCTGGCTGTTTGTCTATATTTAACTATATCAGTGGTAGAGGATATAGTGCACTTAAATGAAAAGAGTCCATCATAGCCATTAGCAGAGGTACCGTCTTTAGCCTTCCTGACGAGTTGCTGTTTATATGTTGGTGCTACACATATTTGATTTGTGAGTCCTCGTCCAGACCTGAGTAACAAGGACATTTATGAAATAATGTGACACAAGATGACAACAGAGGGACCAAAGGCCTACTATAGCATTCATTAGACCCTTACCTTAAAATAAAAATCCACCCTATGTGACCTTGACTAGAACAGTTTACTGAAATTTAATATGTTCATGTTTGTTTTGATATTTTTAAATAGATGTGGATATGAATTGATTTTTCTTTTGTACACTTACATTTTGACACTGACAGATTTTTGATGAAGAAACTCTCTTCTTTCTAGGTTTGCAGTCCTCTTCTAATACTAAAATTACTACTAAAGCCATTCAACATTTAAGAACACTTGAGACAAAATAGAATGTCTTCTTCCAGTGAGTATTTTCATTTCAGTGGTGGCTATGCAGTCAAGACTGAAAACCTTTTTTCTGACGGTCTTTCAAACCGACATGGTGTACATAGCTCAAAAGAGACAAGATAAAGATGGGGGTTTTTTTCACAGCAGAGGTGATGACTGATGACTGGCCCCAAACTATTGTTATTTGTATTCTGTTTGCATTTTATGCGTGTGTGTGTGTGTGTTATGTACTTTTTTTAAGATTCTTTTTTTTTTGGTGCATTTTAGGCCTTTATTTGTATAGGACAATAAAGAATTGAAAAGGGAGAGAGAGTGGGATTGACATGCAGCAAAGGGTTTTCTTCTCTCTGTCTCCTCCTTCTGACACAGCGCTCTTTCATTTCCTCATTCATTCATTCAGTCTGTATCAGGAACATTTTAGTGCAGTTTGTTATCTGCATGAATAAAAAACAGGGTTGATTTATTAACTGTCTAGGACCCGACTATAGAAGCATCTTTATTTCCAGATAGGCCCTATAGCCTCGTTTTTCTTCCCAGTCTATCAGGTATGTAGCCTGCATAACTCTATCCGTCCTCATATCACTAAAGTCAACCATTTTTTTGCAAACGGCATCATTGGTGATGCGGAGCATTTTAGTATTGCCACTGTAGCAAAGCGCCGTCAGAAGAATGTGACTCCCTCTGGAACATGTTTTAAATGTTTTGGTAGTGTTCCCTGGACACAAACCAGTAAAAGCCATCAAAAAAAGAGTACCACAGTTTTGCAGGGGAATGGTGTAAACCCTTTGAAATAAAAGATTATTAATCACAATTCTGTTAAGGATGGTGCTGCAGCCTGTGAAATACATGTTCAAACTCGTATGTGCACATGAGTATTTCCGCCGACCAGTTTATTTGTGGCTGTTACCATGGTGAATTGTAATATCATGGCTCAATTCATGCTGCCTTTTTATAGTGGTGGTGCACGCGCTTAATTCTGAGTGAACCTAGTCTGATGTAGTTGAACCAACTCAAATCAGCTGTTCTGGAACCAAAAACTCAGAGTTTCCCATCTCAGGGTAAATCAACTCAGAGTTCAGCATTAGACTCAGAGTTTATTAAACATCATTCCTGAAACGGGCCCCAGATGAGCTACCTAGGTGCCTGTGAATTATGTTGGCCTACTTTATGTTTTTATTTATTCATCTGTACAGCACTTTGGTCAACTTTGGTTGTTTTAAAGTGGTCTATAAATAAAATTTGTTTGATTGATTGATTGATTGATTGAAAATGTATATCACTTCAGACACATTAATAAACACTGCTCTCGCTCACTAACTGACTGATTCCCTAATTTTTAATCATCACATTAGCTCAACTGGTGTGAAAACCTCTATATATCTGAGAGGATGGGGGATAAATGGGAAAGCTGGATGGACAGATGAAAATGCAGATGTTGCCCCCTGGCATAAGCTCTCCAATAGCAAACCATCACACTCTCAATGAGAAAAAACAAGGGTTCCACCACAAGTAAAAAGCTTTATACTAATAATGGAAAACTTCATTTTGAACCATGAAGTAATTTTTTTTCAACTGATTATAAACAACAAATATTGCAGCTTTCATTTTAGAAGTTATCAGAGAATTGCATCCTTTTTGACAACAAAATACCTTGTGATACGTTCAACAAGTTGGTTTGATAATTGGGCATTTTTCTCAGTGTTCTCTGGTTGACACTGTTGCTGAGTGCCTTTAGACATGTTCATAGAAATAAAATGTTTTTATTTTTTTATTTCTAAGGATATGTCTTAAGCAATTCTGTGCTGCAATGTGAGCCCTACCAATAAAAATGATTGATCAGTCTGATTGTTACTTTTCTTTACTTTTTTACCCTCACATAAATAAAGAAAATGATGAGATCACAGTAAACAACATATTGTCTGTTAGCGTGCAACATGAATCTCTTTGTAGTAGACTAGTGGGCCACATGCTGTTCCCGTGAGAATCCTTTAAGGTGTTTTGCAGCATGGCACTGCCAAATGTGATACATCAGCAGCTATTCAATGTCAGCCTTTCTCTCCGCAGGTATTGCACATGGCACCTGAGGTGTTGCCGCTTCATCTTTCCTTACCCTACCTGATCTGCACTATTGTTTAGCAATATCAAGTTCCAGAGTCAAGCTCCCCTTTGTCTGTGAGGAGATGACAAGAAATGGGCAGACAGCGTGAATGTATCTGTTTGGGAAAAACAAGGAAATAGCCGGCAGGGAGGAGAGAGGGACTTTTCTGTCACTTGGGGACAAGGAAAGGGCAGGCTGAAAGACATGAGAATGAGGGACGAGCAGACAGGGACAGACATTGTTTAGCAGTGGAGTGCCGGCCAAGGACAAGGAGAGGAGACACACTAAGGAGAAGGGGCAGGAGAAGGACATGCAGAGGAGACACATTAAGGAGAGAGGGCAGGGGAAGGTCATTCAGAGGAGACACTAAGGAGACAGTGCAGGGGAAGGACATGCAGAGGAGACACACTGAGGAGAGAGGGCAGGGGAAGGACATGCAAAGGAGACACACTGAGGAGAGAGGGCAAGGGAAGGACACGCAGAGGAGACACACTAAGGAGAGAGGGCAGGGGAAGGACATGCAGAGGAGACACACTAAGGAGAAAGGGCAAGGGAAGGACATGCAGAGGAGACACACTAAGGAGAAAGGGCAAGGGAAGGACATGCAGAGGAGACACACTAAGGAGTGTGGGTAGTCTGTTGCATCACAGTGGCATTTCCAGTATAACATACACAGTGTTAAAAAAAAGGTCAGAATATGTGGAGAGGCAAATGTGATGGAGAGAGGAAGAAACAGGAGGGCAATCAAAGAGAAAACATAACCAAAGGTCGAGAAAATGAACGAGGGCAGCAAAATGCTCAACATCACTGACACATGAAAAAAATGTGATCTTACCTTTGCCATTAGACTATTTTAATTACATTATAACGTTTCAGCGTAACACAACATTTTGTAACACAAACATTAACAATTACAAACTGATGTATTGTGAAAAACGTGGACAAGGTCACGAAATAAAAACTATTAAAATGACGTCAGAGTATTCCAACAGTGCCGTTTGCATGTGTGTTTTTTACATGACACCACACCAAACACTAATTGCTGTAGTATCAGAATCCTATCCTGTGCACAATAACACAAAGTATAATTTAAATTATGTCAGAGGGTCCTGAAAGACTGCCTTTTCTAAATCTGCTGTCCATGAGACAATATGTACCTATTTGGTTGGATATTTGTGCGTATGTATTATGTGTGTGCAGTACACCTGTTTAAATATAAGGATTTAAATGTAAGGTCATTATTTTGACAATTCTCCCTGTTTCACTATACACGTTTATGGGTTTGCAGGATATCCATTTGGTGACCAACCCAAGTAGGCCTATTTAAACAAATCAATGACAAAAGTCCCTTCTATGGTAAAAAGTTCATCAAAAAAATGTAAGACAGTTTAATAGGTCACACCTCATGTCTCCATAACCTTGGGGGAAAAAAAACAATGGCACGTTAATACACCTGCCATCGTAATTATGTTACATCACCATGACAACAACGCGTGTTCTATAGTGTCCCGTTTTCTCCATGGTAACTGTCGCTGAACGAGAAATGGGTTTCCATGACTGGCTCGTGTGAAAACACGGAAAAACGGAGAGTTAACGCCTTAGAAATAAAATGTTCTATCCATTCTATTTCTATAGTTCACGCAAACAGCAGCAAGGGGTGTGGCAGAAATTCAGAATTATCTGTTGGATTTGAGTCGGTTTCTAAGAAAAAAATTCTCCTTTTTTTTTTTTTTTTACATAGGCTACAGCCTATGGAGAATAGTGAATGTAAATTCGGCGTCTTTGGTTGCCTGTGTGAGATGCTCTCCGACAACAAAGACCTACCTCATAACGCACGGATGCTCTTGATTATAATGTAAACGCAGAGCCTACATGGCACGGACGGTTGTCACGCACTGACAGGTTTCACTCCCAGCCTCACAATAGACAACTGGGATCATATATTTCAACATCCGATGACGTCTACGCATTCATCCACTTGTCCCTCAACCTGTGGATCATCGGATGGAACAGAAAAACGAGCCATCATGCGCCTAGTGATTTTACCTTTTAGTGTAGCCGTTTATAATAACAGCAGTGACATAATGCACGGTGTCTGACATTTGGTTACAAGTCATACAAAATAGAGGAAGTAAATTAGGTCTTGCTCGTTTTAAGGCTTTAATCCGCATTTTCAATAGATATTTTTTCGCCGCGCAAACAGTGAAAGTAGCGCTCTGTGCCAGCAGACACACCCTCATTATATAGCAATGATAAATAACAAGCGGCGTTGTAAATCTCTGCATCTCTGCAAGCTAATGAGACCACGTCCACGGCGTGTAAATACTGCAAACACCACACATGGTGGCGTAAAACAATTACACTTAGAAATATGCGTGACTCGGCACGACTCATTTTCAATTGTCATTTTATATAGTCAAAATAAGCTAACAGAAAAAAACATTGATCAAATCTGCGTCCCCTTCTAGCGCATCGTTCATGGCTATCATGACCCTTCCTGACTCATTTTTTTCGAAGAAAAATACCAATAAGACAATCTAAGACATCAAATCTGCGCTCTTATAAACTTACCACTTGTTTCTCCAGCAGACCGTTGGCCAACAAACTGAAATCCACCCTCGAAAATCAAACAGCTTGTCTCACAAGGCTTTCTCCAAATATTCTCATCAGTCAATATGTGCACACTGCTCACATCTACTTGCGATGTGATGTGATGGATAACAATATGACTCCTGGAGTGAAAGCGTATTCAGTGCGTTCTCTCTCTCTCTCTCTCTCTCTCTCTCTCTCACACACACACACACACACACATACACACTCCCTCTTTCAAACAAACAAACACAAAACACACACACACACACACACACACACACACCAGCATTATGTGTGACTGACGGTTTGTGATGGATCTCCAAAATAAAGATTCCCATTGATCTTTATTTTATGTATGCTCAGTGTATAATGCTCAGTGATCCCACACATTAGACAAATATGACGATCTGTTAAACAACATGGCCAATGCACATAGGTAAATATGACAGAAAACACACACTGAAACATGATGTCATGAAGAACTATTCCTGAAAGACTTCAAAGTGTGAGTACAAGAGGAGGTTTAGATGCACAGGCGGAGTGCCAGCTAAAAAAGGGGGTCAAGTGTATTTAAAAAGTGTCCTATTTCATTCTAATTTGGCAATATTCAGCATTGAAAACCCTAAGATGTGTCCCTGGGGAAAAACACAACTCTACAATCATAAATCATTTATGTATCATTCTCAATCAGGTTAAGGAGATTACAGTAGACTGTTTTGTTGGCACAGAACTATGAGAGAAGGGCCAGCCGTCTTTAAAGCTTAACATGTAGATAAACACAAGTATGCTGTATGACTGAGGCACCCAAGAGACAAATTAAATCAAGAATGCAAGACTGAAGTCAGTGCATTGATTGGTGTGTATCAATATCCATCCATCACTTTACTGTAATTGGTTCATTGGGGATGGAGGGGAAGTAGACCACCAGCGGGAGAAAAAGGGACTTCATGGCTTCATTTGCTGTAGGACACACAGGGAGAGTAAAGATGGTGAAAACCTTTGACCATCTTAGTCATTTGATGTTTAAACACACCCTTTATCTGACATTTTTTATTCAGTTATGTGCTCCTTGCATTCTTACCTGCATTGTGCTGTAGATCCAGGGCAAAACACTACTGACTTTTGTATAAACACCAGGCTTGTTTCTTTGACCACATCCAGCTCCCCAGCTGGTGATCCCCATCAGGTACCAACGGCTCTCTCCCTGACACACCAGAGGTCCACCGCTGTCACCCTGTCAAATATAGTTCATACAAGTTAACATGGATGTAGTCTCACATTGTCAAACCTTCCTTCACAGTGCTGCGGAAGAGGGTCTGGGGAGTCCACACAGCATTCTGGTATGGGAGAGGAATGTACTCTGGTTTAATGACATGTCTTTAAGCCAATAACAATCGTCATGGGTGGCGCTAAGCGATGCACGGAGCCCTCCTGCCGCTACAAAATAGCTTCTGCAAGGAACTTGTTTTGGTGCAACGTGTATGTTCAAAAGTTGTTTCAGTCGTGCAACAGAAAACTCAAATTGAACAGATAGTCTAGCTAGCTGCCT
>NC_045735.1:26648985-26650271 GCF_008692095.1 Etheostoma spectabile | reverse complement strand
CCCTGCAGAGATCTGAGGAGCAGTTAACCATGGTCCTCATAAATCGACTGGAGTTTAAAATTCCAACACAAAGAAGCAATGGGGTAACAGAAATCTGTCCAAAAAGAAGTAATTATGCTGAAATTTCCGGCAGCAACAGAGCAATCCCAGAGCAATCCCGGAAGTGGAAGGTTGTGGATATAGACTAACATGGATGATAAAGGCACAATTTTTTATCCATCTGATTACTGTTAATCTGTCCCTTAGTATTGACCGCTTACCTGACAGGAGTCTTTGCCTCCGTTCAGGTCCCCGGCACAGATCATGTTGTTGGTCACGCTGCCTCTATACACACTGGGGCTGTTACACACTTGAGTACCAATGATGTCCACTGCCACTTCCATTAGATCCCTGGATACAATGTCTGTATTAGAGAAAACAATGGGAATATTAATATGCAGTCATGGCAACAGCTAGTCCACTGTAATTGCTTACCTTCTTTTGTCTCCAGTTTTTCTGATTAACTGTGATGTTGTTCACCTGCTCTTCAGCTATTGCTATTGAGTTTTATGTCCATCTTTCTCATTCACTATGGGGAGAGTTCTAGTCCGACCCGGCTCCTCTCCTTAACCTGTCTCTCTTAATTATGATGTTATAGTTTTAGACTGCTGGGGGACTTACTTTGACACACTGAGCTTCTCTCTCCTCTCTCTTTCAATCTGTATGCATCCATGTCCCAGAAATACTTGTTACTAACCTAGCTTATTCCCCGGAGTCCTAATGTTTTTTTTTTACCCAGCATGTTTCCTTGGATTAGAGTGGCACCTCAATCATGGCTGCAGCTGTCTTGATGGTCCTGCTCCGTGACCTGCTATGCCCTGTTACACCTTGCTATGCTCTGCAGTGCCTTCCTACGCCCTGCTATGCTCTGCTGTGCCCTGCTACGCCCTGCTATGCTCTGCTGTGCCCTGGTACGTCCTGTAACGCCCTGCCGTGCCCTTATTATTGCCCTATTATTGCCATTGTTCATCACAACCCAAACGGCATTGTCACAAACCGCCTACCAAGAGCCTGGGTGTGTCAGAAGTTTCTCCCTAAAAGGAGTTTGTCCTTGCCACTGTTACACTAAATGCTTGCTCTCGGGGGAATTACTGGAATTGTTGGGTCTTTGTAAATTATAGAGTGTGGCCTAGGCCTACTCTATCTGTAAATTGTCTTGAGATAACTCTTGTTATGACTCAACACTATAAATAAAATTGAATTGTATATATGCTTATGATTTTTAACTGTTTGTACTTGTGTTTTAT
>NC_045735.1:26648302-26648975 GCF_008692095.1 Etheostoma spectabile | reverse complement strand
TTAACTGATTTTATGTAAAGCACTTTGAATTGCCATGTTGCTGAAATGTGCTATACAAATATAGCTGCCTTGCCTTGCCTTGCATTTTAAACCAGTGAAAAACTATTTTGGTACTAGATCTGTGATCCAGTGCTCAAGGCATTCATTTATTCATCATTGTTTCATGTAGTTTAATGGTGATTGATTTACTGTATGCCTCAGGGATGCTTAAAACCTAGTTTCCACACAGAGCGACAAAGTTTGAATGAAAAAAGAAGATAAAACATCCATGTGTGTGCTGATGTGGTCTAATTTTACTTTTACTTTTATGTAATGGAACAAGTTATTTTAACTGTATGACAAAAATCAACACAAACCTCAATATATAAGTGTCTTTCTGCTACAGTGGATAATAAAATAAAGTATAAACCTAATTATGTCATTTGTTACATTTTTAGTAAACTCCGCAGCTCATCATTCCAGCTTACTTGATTCTGCGTTAGTGATGCCAAAACCTGAGAGCCAGCATTTAGTTCCAGGGAGAATTTCCTGGTCAAAAGCTGGCAGACAAGCTGGTTGGACATTATCTGGATAACACAAAAAGAAATGTTTAATTTTTGCAAAGACACCAGCAACTTTGTGTGCTTTGTAGACAGATGTGTGATCACACACACACACACACACACACACACAC
>NC_045735.1:26645366-26648292 GCF_008692095.1 Etheostoma spectabile | reverse complement strand
ACACACACACACACACACACACACACACAGGGCTGGGCAAATCAGATTAGACAGATTAGACTCAGTGCAGACTTTAAAAGCTCAGACTGAACAGCAAGAGTAAAACATTTCTGGTGTAAATGTAAGGACCAAATTCTGACAACAGTCTGGAGTTTGAAAGTATAGTGAACAGCAGCATTATTTTTATTATGTGAAGATGCGACTGACCCTCAAAAACTGGAGATCTAAGTCTGAGCAGAGCGATGTCCTGGTCATTAGTCTGGCTGCTGTAGTTCTCGTTGACTAGGATCTTCGTAATCAAGTAGGGCTGACGTAGTTTGTCCAGAGACACCATTCCACCATATACTTTCCAGTTTTCTACCAAGAGAGCTAAAGAGTTTCTTCTGCGACACAAAGAAAGACTGTTCAGTGAAAAGCAATGGGCTCATGTCAATATGAAATTAGTGCTTATATTTTCAGCATAGAAGACTTTGAATCTTTGCATTGTTACTTTGTAGTACAATACAAAGTATGAATACTGAGCCACAAAGAAACATGTTTTGTTGCAATGTACACAACACCTAAGTGTTTGGGAAATATTCCTCATGAGACAGATCTTTTCTGGAAGGCAGTTACTTTGGGAAGCAGTGGGCAGCAGTCAGCACAAAATCAGGAGAGATCAGGACTCCTCCGCAGACGTGGGATCCTTTGAATTGCAGTGACAACTGCCAAGGCCACTGACCCATCTTGGATGCGCTGCCTCCAATGATCCGGGATGTAGACTGCTGCTGACCACAGTCTGGGAATGGGATACAATGGCTTTGTTTCAGTAGTAGTTCTGCTTTCCCTCATTCACTTCCCCTCAGCCCTTGATATTAAGTTACAGCATACATCGCACAGAAGCCACTTGGAGGGTAGAGTGATAGTAGGTGGGACAGGAGCAAAAATTGAGTAAAACATCAAACTAACTATGAGGTTTTCTTAAGAAACTATCTGCCGAAAATCCAAAATGTATTTATTCATCCTCTCCTTTCATGGTACCAGAAACCAGTTTTACCAGTTGTAGATTACTACCACCTAACCCTGGATGTATTGTCTTGAACCAAATGCACAACTACAATGCATTGTGGGTGATTTCCACCTCTGGAGTGACCATCGTTGTTCACTCGCTCCCTCAGCCCTTCAAGGGTCAATCCCACCAAGTTCACTTTAGTTGTTTGGGCTCAATGCAGACTCAGAGCCTACAGGTGGATGCTGGGGCTGATCAAAAACATACTATAGTAATGTCAAGTGTAATGTCAAATACTCCTGTTTTCAAATGGCTGTATGTGCAGTTGAGGTACTGTCTGTGTGTGTGTGTGTGAGAGACAAAGAAAGAGAGAGAGTGCGTGCGTGCATGCGTGCGTGAGTGTGTGACACACATGACTTTAGGAACAGATGGAGGCTCCTTACCCACACACTGCAGAGAGACAGTCTCCAGGTTTGGACAGGAAGAACTGTGTAACGCCACAATGGGAAAAAAACATGTCAGTTATCAGGATTACATGCAGAAAATCAATATACACTTTACTGCTGTTTTTTTGTAGTAATCTAGATAAAAAGGCAGCAAATATGTCTGGGGGCCTAATATTTTTTTTATAACTGCTGTCACAAATATTGATAGATTTCACATAAAGAAATAGGAAGGATTATAGATGAAGCATATGAAATAAAGTGAAAAGGACTAGATTGTTTACCTGACTTTTACCAGACCCTGGAGAGGTGCATTTGATCTGCTGGTCAAAGTTAAACCAGTAGACGTCTTGGATTGAAATGCGTTAGTGGCATAGGACCTGGAGATAGAGAGAAAGGCAGTTCAAAGAGCTAAAGATACAAACTTGCACATACAGAGATTTTTGTCTAAAGAATGCCTGATTGAGTCTGAAAACTCATTCTGCTTCTGTCACACTGAGACACCCCAGGGAGACCCTGTGGAGAATCACTTTAACCCTAAACATATAGCAGCCAATGAAGAGAAATGAGATGGCTCTCAGTGGGTGTATTACAGGTTGGAGATAGAAGCCCCCACATGTTCGCTAGCTTCTGTTCAAATTGGGTCTGGCAAAATGACTAAATGGCTATATCTATGGCTAAATCATTCCTTTATGAAACCTGAGCTCGCTCTGAATGATAACTGGGAATGGTAATAAATATTTTGATGTTGGAGTGCTGCTGCTGCAAGACTTTTTTACGTGTGTTGTTTGAGCACACTTTAGGTCAGGTTTGACAAAATTAACATTGC
Organism: Etheostoma spectabile; assembly: GCF_008692095.1. Taxonomy (NCBI): domain Eukaryota; kingdom Metazoa; phylum Chordata; class Actinopteri; order Perciformes; family Percidae; genus Etheostoma; species Etheostoma spectabile. The sequence continues at coordinate 26,646,032 of NC_045735.1, read as the reverse complement.
GTTAAGGTGCTGATTCTTTACCTTCCAAATCCTAGCTGAGTACAGGTCTGGTCGGCGTAGCTCTGGTCCCAGTTTTTGTAGCACACCGGCAGGAAGCGGGCATCTTGAGATGTCCTGACCTGCAGAGAGTTGTTGCTGCCAAACCTCACTGGGGAAGTCAAAAGAAAGATGACAACTGGCGTCTCTTCGGTAAATTATGCTTAACACAATGTGACAGTGATGTGGAGTCGTTGGCCTAAATGGTGCTGCTGTTGCAACCACAAACAATTACAGCAAAAGCAAAAATCAAATGTAAAATTCACTTGGCAAGATTTGACAAATGCAATCGTGATGCTGTGTACAGTTTCTTGCTAAATGTTCGAGTGAAATGTCACCTGGAAGGCATTCTTTGTTAAAAAATATTACATAAATTAAATCACTGATGACATTATTAGTGTAGATTTAAGTTGCATCTCTTGGTTATTCTACACTAAATACATTATCCTGCCATAGAAATAGAATATTATCCCCCTTAACAAACGTACATATGAGAACTAAACATGAAGATCCTATCCTTTTTGTTTTTTACGGATATCCTTTGGCTGTTAAGTGTCTGCCCATCCCTTCTCACCATCTGTCCCTATGTAAGTCTCGTTCTGGCAAGGTGTGTGTGTGTGTGTGTGTGTG
>NC_045735.1:26643862-26645356 GCF_008692095.1 Etheostoma spectabile | reverse complement strand
TGTGTGTGTGTGTGTGTTACTCACCACAATTTGTTTCGTCACTGCCCAGTTTGCAGTCTCTTATCCCATCACATTGGATAGTATTGTTGGGGCAGGTGTCAGCGTTTGGCGGAATTTGAATTTTGTCATCATTGTACTCATTTATTATATGTGCTGCTGTTGCCAAGCGGGCGCCATATCGAACTGTCGTTGGGGTAGTAATGAGTATGGTAAGTAGAGGTACAGTGTGCCATTAATTTTTATAATTAACTAAAACAAAATCTAGATAAGAGCACTAAAATGCACACATCGTTTTAACATTGAACATAAGTCAGTGGGAATGGGAAAAAAACAATAGTCTCATCGTATTATCTTACAAGCAATAACCTTTATACAAATCTATATCTTTGAAAAGTTAAGGGAGGCTAGAGGATGATACCGCGGCCCATTTCTTTGTAGAACCTGGCAACCAAAATGTTGTTTGTTTTAATGGCTGAATAAAATCCTTCCATTTAAACAATCCTTTGTAAAAGTATTCCTTATTACCAAAAACAAAAAACATATCATACATATACATACAGTTCTACTGTAATCAAAACCCTAAGGGCACAACAAACATTGAGTTTTACATAAACATAGCATGCAGTTAAAATAGTACTGAATAAATTACAGCAGCAACTGAATATTAATGACAATGTCCAGTGATGAATAAACGCATACCTCCAAGCCAGATTGCAAGTGCCAGCAGACCGAGCACCAGTAAGGCTCCCCCTGACCCTGCATAAAACTGGGAATTACACTCACAGCATCTCTTCTTCCTACGGCTGGGGACTGGACACAGACAGAACCCAAAAATATTCACAAACACATTAATAATCCTCAAAGCATATCAGTCTTAGATTTGCTTCTACATCTCCATCCATTGTGTTAATATTATTAGTAATATATGGGTGCTGTGGATATCACTCACTTATGCTTGACTGTGGGACTTGAGAAACAACTTCAGGTGGTGCATATTGGGGAATGTAATGTGGATGGGTGTGGGGTGTCAGGCCTGGACCCACGCCATACACCACCTCCTCATAGGACTTGAGGGGGGGCAGGTTGTACACGCCAACAGAGTAAGGAGGAGGGGACTCGTTCTGTGAGGAAAATACAGAAGAGAATAAGGGAAAGTAACTAACTAGCAAGAGGTTATGTCAGAAATAAAATCTCTTACAGTGCAGTTATTGTGTAATCAACCCTTGGAAACAAGACACCATGCTAGATTTATTAGGAATAATAAGACATACAATATAGTGACAAACGACTAGAGATGTAAATCCCTGCCTATTGTCCTCCATGTAATCCTAACACTATTATGAAACCTATGTTTAAATCCACACCTGGGTACCAACCTTGCCCACAAAGACACACAATGTATCATGGCAACAGTGTAAAAAAAAATCTGGTTTTAACAGTTAATTTCCTAATTTGGTAACCTTTTATACTAACCATCATTAATAGATGGTAAAT
>NC_045735.1:26639668-26643852 GCF_008692095.1 Etheostoma spectabile | reverse complement strand
TTAATCTTTAGTTAATTGTCATTTAATTGTTTGGAAACCATCATTTTACTGTTAACAAGTAATTAAATTATGATTAATAAAATATTAGTAGTGCTGTAAATTAACAATTTATTATTACACACATTACATCCCTCATATATTAGGTATCAAGTAATGATTAACAATTGTTTGTAAGCTTTTAAGAAACCATTTTTAAAACATCTATAAACATTACATAGATAGATGGACCAGATATTCCTAACACTTTGTTAAGGGTTACTAGTTGGTTTGTAAACCATCTATAAACAGTGTCTGGATGGTTATTGTAAAATTGAAACAGATGACTGTAATACCTTGTTAAATAGTTAATAAATACTTTGTAAACCATCTAAATACATTACATATATATATATATATATGTATTATATAATTTAATGAAAGGCAAAAAAATTATCATTCCTTTACCAAGCACTTACTGACCAAAAACTATGAAAAACCTCAGTTGCAACTTATAATATTTCAGATAATGTTTACAAAGTATTAATTAACTTTATACTAACTTAACAAGGTATTATAGTCATCTGTTTTAATTTTATAATAACCATCCAGACACGGTTTATAGATGGTTTACAAACCAACTAGTAACCCTTAACAAAGTTTTAGGAATATCTGGTCCATCTATCTATGTAATGTTTATAGATGTTTTAAAAATGGTTTCTTAAAGGCTAACAAACATTTTTCAATCATTACCCAATACCCAATATAATATATGAGGGATATAATGTGTGTAACGATAAACTTAATTTATGGCAATATTTTATTAATTATAATTTAATTACTTGTTTACAGTAAAATGATGGTTTGCAATCAATTGACCATGTATTAATGGTGGTTATTATAAAGTGTTACCGATGGTTGTCGTCTGGCATTTACGTGCATCTGCATCATAGCGATGTTATGATAGCATTGTTGTTGTCTGATTATAGCTTGATATGTTGCTATCAGCTGGCATACTAGCATTCTTACAACTTGAGCAATATTAATCATTTGTAGGTAGATGCCGCTACCTATTTTGGCTAGCAGACTTTGTTTGCAAATGTTAGCTTGGATGTTGTGCAATTCAGAGCAAAAATGGAAAGAAACCTCAAATCTAGTCAATATAGGGTTAGGGTCATCCATGCATTAACGGAAAGTGATAACTACCTACTACATACTACCATCTATTGAGGTGACTCTGGCTATGGGTGGACTCATTACAAAAGGTGTCACATAAAGCCATTTCTATTGCATGCTGATCAGGTTTCAGAATGTGCTTAAAGGCAGCACACACCCTGGTCAATTAAAAATAGTTGAGCTGAAATAGGTGGAGTAGGTAGATCATATTTAAAGATTAGGGGGTTTTACATGACATTTAAAAAGGCCAACTTCTTACTCAAACAATAACTATGATAATATAAAGTTACAAAAGCAACCCGACATGAAACTGGAAACTAAAATGTCCCTTCATGATTGTCTGTAGGGCCTAAAAGAAATCAAGGCAGATATAAGTCTGGCTTTCAAATGTCTTAAGAACAGTTAGTGATCTGAACTTGACTGCGACCAAAACAAATCTAAAATATTCTCACTAAAGCTTTCAACCATGTACAAATTCAATACATTATGTGCTCATCATTAGTCACGTCATGTTTATTTATATTACACCAAATCATAAATTTGTCTCAGAGGACTTTACAAATCCTCCACCCAAATTAATTATTTTGTCCAACTTAAAGACCTGCACACCCAGAGACATTTTACTCCCCTTCTACCAGGCTACTTTGCTTTTTAAATTATGTATTGTACTGATGTATGCGTGTTTTCTATAACCATTTACTTTAACGATTGGAGAGGCATGCTTTCAGTAATTGTAAAAAGTTTTCATGTGCGATTATCTGAAACTAAACTGAAAACAGCTTTATTTCTTGGCTCATGAAAAGTTGATGTTGTGGAGATACATGGTACACTAAGAAGAACAGCATTACAATATTAACTAATAAAAGTGTTAAAATCTGAAATGTTTCAAGTGTTGCCTTGTGAAAAGTGTGAAACCAAAATTAACAGTTGGTTAGGGCAAAACCTATATTCAAACTTCCCTCTTACCTGCTGTCTGGCAGGTAAATTTAAAAACAAAATAAAACCTCCTTTGTCAGCCTATAACACCTGCAGAGAACAGGAGGCCAGTCAGGTTAACAGACAAAATAACACACCAAAACTCAAACAAAGCAAACAGAGATGCAGATAAACAGGTTTAAGTCGGAGGAGAGCCCAATAGATACACTGTAGCAAGACGAGGATGTTAATGTTATAAGAGAAAAACCAAGGAAGAACCTACCAGGTCATGCTTTGCCATTGGACTCAGGTCAGCCAAGATTGAAGAGTGGGTGGAGGTGTTTCACATCCAGGGTTTCCGAGCAATGGTTAGAGCATGGTGGTGCCACATTAAATACCTCTACTCTTCTTTTCTCCCCTCCTTTCTACTCTATAGTGTGTTGGTTACTGACCTTCATCCCAGCAACAACAGGTAGATTTGCCTTCCCCCACTTCCTGTCTGACACCTCCTACTTTCAGTGTCCATCATTCTCTCAGTCCTTCATTCTTCTGTTCACAGAGGCGGGCGTGCCCAGTGTACCAGTTTCCCACCTGTTTCACGGCAGCTAGAGACTGTCAAAGCTTTTTTTCACAGAATTAAGATCGATTCAATGACACCAGCTGAGCTGTTAGGGCCCGGAACCAAACATAAAGAAGGACAGAAACTTTAAAATGTCTTCACATAAAATTTGCTTTTACATTTAATTTTAAAGCAGGAAGTCTTATCTTCTCTTTGAGAGTATAAGGAAATGCTGGAAATAAAAAAGAGCTCTGTCATTGTGTCTTGGAAATTAAAGTAATGATTCATTTGTGTGCAAATTAGTAAAGTGACACTGTTTGAGTGTTTTCATTAACCTCTTTCTGTGAATTTCTGGATAACATCTTAGCTGTTAGCACATCAATACCCTTTTGGACATAGATCTCAGATTTTTGGAGCTAACTTTCTCTGATTTCTTCTGTGTTACCTTTACAAACTTTCCAAATGTTCATAGTTTCTCTCTCAGCCAGTCTCTACACTTTCACACAGTTCCTTAATTTGAGTTGCTGTCACTTGATACCCTCTACATCCTTTACCACTGTTTGCTTTTATCACTGTTTTCTGTTCCAGATTCTGTTGCAGATGACATACATACAGTAACTTCATAATATCATTGTTATGAAATACAGAACTTGAATGCAAAACATTTAAAGTCTGCAGGTCTTTCTAAATTTGATCAAACTGGGATTCTGAATTATATACTGAGTTTATGAGAAGCACCATAAGATATGCAATTTGAAAATGAGTTACCTTGTTACACAACTAGAGGGTGATATTATATAGAGGTTGCCTTTGTGCATGTAGCTAGTGCACTCCTCACTTACCAAATGACTCATGAGAAAGTCCCCCTTCTGGACAGCAGCTGATGATCTCTGACATTTAAGTAGACTCCCACAGCTTTTATTTACTCACAGTTCTCTGTCCATCTGCAAGACAGAAACCAAGAGGTGACCCAAGCATATAGGTTCATGGTTTGGTGTGTTTCCAGGAACTAAAACTTGAACAGTCACATGTCAAAATGAGAAATAGAGAGCAAAACAGCGGTGATTCATTTAGCTATGGAAAGATTGATTTGAAGAATTGAAAATATATTAATAAAATCCAAGTAGTAATTAACTGATAAGAGAGTATAAACAAAGTCAAAGAAATGATCTGAGCTAATCATTGACCTCTCCTCTTGAACCTCCTGATGCATTCCTTCTCAGTGTGTAATAGTGGCATAGAGGGCTGCATTATGTGTATGTTAACAACTTATCAATGAAGTTTCAATGGGACTTTTATTATGATTATTATTATCCCTGTAAAGCCTGAACCAGCAAATAATTGCGAGCAAATTCTAATTATTTTAAACTTGGGTGTTAATAAGACTTTCTCACAAATAATAATAAAAAAATGAAACATCACTTTGCACATAGAACTTTTCTTTTTGCATCATTTTTGATACATCCGGCTTTTACTGCAATTAATATCACACAGTATGTCCTGATGGCGTCATCGGCCTGTGACCTTCAGCATTCACTGGATCGGTTTGCAGCCGAGT
>NC_045735.1:26616035-26639658 GCF_008692095.1 Etheostoma spectabile | reverse complement strand
TGGGATGAGGATCAGCACCTCTAAATGTGAGGCCATGGTTCTCAGCAGGAAACCGACGGAGTGCTTTCTTCAGGTAGGGAGTGAGTCCTTACCCCAAGTGACCCTTGTTCGCAAGTGTGGGGATCATGGAGCAGGAGATTGGTCGGAGCAGCGGGTGCGGTATTACATTACATTTATCGCACCGTTGTGACGAAAAGGGAGCTGAGCCGGAAGGCAAAGCTCTCAATCTACGGGGCAATTGTCGTTCCTACCCTCACCTATGGTCATGAAGGCTGGGTCATGACCGAAAGAACGAGATCCAGGGTACAAGCGGCCGAAATGGGTTTCCTCAGGAGGGTGGCTGGCGTCTCCCTTAGAGATAGGGTGAGAAGCTCAGTCATCCGAGAGGAGCTCGGAGTAGAGCCGCTGCTCCTTCGCGTCAAAAGGAAACAGTTGCGGTGGTTCAGGCATCTGGTAAGAATGCCTCCTGGGCGCCTCCATAAGGAGGAGTTCCAGGCATGTCCAGCTGGGAGGAGGCCTCGGGGAAGACCCAGGACTAGATGGAGAGATTATATCTCCAACCTGGCCTGGGAACGCCTCGGGATCCCCCAGTTGGAGCCGGTTGATGTGGCTCGGGAAAGGGAAGTTTGGGGTCCCCTACTGGAGCTGCTGCCCCGCGACCCGATACCCCATAAGCGGATGAAGATGGATGGATAGATGGACATTGTGTCTATGCTATGCAATGGATTACTGACAGTCAGTATGTGAAGATATATTTTCAGAGAATGGACCTTGAATAAGTGATTGAAAACTGGTAACCAGCTCATGTTAAAAAAGAAACTCATATCTTGCATCTCCACCCACAATAACTTTTATATCGTAAAAAGTCTGACAAAATACTCAAGTAAGATGAGGTGTGGAGATGGTTCTACGATCACTGTGGTTGAAACCACAGATCGAGATACAGATATATGTTTTTTTACTCTATTTTCTGTGTAACATTTTGAAAAGGTCTCTATTTTTGTTACTTCAGTTGACATCGGTTAACACCTTACTCATAAGACTTTTAAAGAAACCGCGTAAAACAACATCATGGCGTCATGGCCTTCAGATTAGACTCATAATGCACAGTTATGATTCAATTCAATTTTATTTATCATATCAAATCATAACAAGAGTTATCTCCAGACATTTTACAGATAGAGTAGGTCTAAACCACACTCTATATTTTATAAAGTCACAACAATTCTAGTAATTCCTCCAAGAGCAATTCCCCCAAGCATAGTGTGACAGCGGCGAGGAAAAACTCCTTTTTAGAAAGAAACCTCGACCAGACCCAGACTCTTGGTAGGCGGTGTCTGACGGGTCCCGGTTGGGGGTGTGATGCACAATGGCAATAACAGTCACAATAGAGATAATGGAACAGTGACTAAAAATGGTAGTAATAGTAGTAGTGTATACCATAGGAGGGGACTGCAGGGCACTACAGTATGTAGCGTGGCATAGCAGGGCATAGGTGGAGGCAGCAGGACGCAGCAGGGTTCAGCAGGACGCAACAGGACAGAGCGGGGCATCGCAGAACGTAGCAGGGTGTAGTGCAGCAGGACCACGACGATAGCTGCAACCAAAACCTTGCTGCCATCCTAATCCAAGAAAATATGCCGGGCGAAAAAAAAACATAAGGACTCCGGGAAGTAAACTCGCCAGAGCAGGAACAAGCATTTCTGTGACGGGATCACACAACTGGAAAGGGAGAAGAAAGAGCAGCTCAATGTGTCAAAGAAAGGAAGTCCCCCGGCAGTCTAGAACTATAACAGCATAACTAAGAGAGAGGTTACGATGAAAGAAATTATAATGCATATAAACTTATGTTAATCGATAAATCAAGTAATAGTTGACCTTTTATGCCGTTTATCCAAGTTTGTGTTGCTTGTTAAACATATTCGTTCAAATTGATCTCAGAACGAATGTGTATTTTTAGTTGTCCCTATCCTTCTCACAGCCAACTCTACCATTGCTTTTTGCAGAAACCACCTGCAATGCAGCCAACCACAACTGAGGTTTTACAGACTACCACAGGAAAAGATACAGTTACATGTACCGTCCAAAAGGCACATGCACACAAATTAAACAGATTCAAATAAAGACAATAGGTGTCTGAGCTGGTGCGAATTTTCGTTTTTTAAAACAAATGTATGCCTCTCCGATCACAAAAGTGAAAGGGGAATCCCTAAACTCTTCCCCTTTCTTGTCTCTGAGCTGTGTACAGTCTGTTTTTTTGTTTTTTCATCAGACCTTTGATTGCAGTTCACTGTATACTGGCTGAGGTTGGGGAAAGGAGAAAAGACAAAGAGAAAGAGGAAGGAAAGTAGTTGGTGGGGGAGGTGAGAGAGATGAAACTCGCAGCAGCGTCACTGATGAAGTCACAACAGGAAGCGTACCATCTGAGAGGGAGGGGAGTTGACCAAGAGAGGAACATATTTGGCGACGTAAATAGTTAGGCAAAAACAAGCTGCCACTTCTTATTTCTCCCACGGCTGAACAGACACCACATCAGCGAGAGAAGAGTTGCTTCCCCTCGTCTACATTTCTCAACACTGGAATGTTGTTCTGAATTTGTTGTGGAGGGAAGATATTTCTACGGGCTGATTTTCCTCACTGATGACTGGAATAAGGGACTTTTGGCAGTTACTGTGTGGATTATGATTGAATGATAATATATATCTGGATACCAGACATGGATATGAGCAATAAGACACTGATTCTTGTCTTTCTGATTATCTACATAAACTGTGTGTCAGGTAATTAACCACTTTTATTACACAGTATTTTTTTAAGTGTGATTGTTTTACTGTTTAATTTGATCTTGTTTTTATTTAAACCATTTTACAATGTTTTTTTTTGACAATTACTTTTGTTTATCATTATAGTATAATATAACAATATAATTGTTACAGTCACATGAAATACCTTAGGTCAAATACAACCATTGTGAAAAATGTTAAGCCGTTATGATGAAACCAAGCCTACTTTTTAGTTTGCAATATGCTATCCATCATGACACCATCAAAGAAAAAAGAAAATTACATGGAACATATCGCAAATGTTCCTATCCCACTCAGGTAAATGAATCCCACGGTTAGAGAGAAAATGTTTAAAACTCTGTTCCCTTTACGAAAAATTCCACAGTGTCATTTTAAAAGAGATCCCATAAATGATTAGCAAGATCCTTGCTTCCTTTCGTCTACCAAACTTCCTTTTCTCCTCCTGACCACATCCCTATGTTTCGAACATTTCAGCATTTTCTCATCATGTGTAGACAAGGTTTAAGATTGTACAGTCTGAAACCCAAACAGTACAAATCTATTCTCTCTCTGTCATGTATAACTGTACTTTATTTAGAGAAATTTAAATGTTCTCGTAGGCTATTAAGCACTGAATGGGGCTTGATATTGGTACTTCTTTAAGATAATGACAGAAATAACCCAGCACCAAGTACTATTGAAACTCAATTCAAACGAAAGCTGCGTTCAATCCTTTTGCACTCAGATCGAGAAAAAGATATTTATATGGTTTTGCTCACTGCCAATCTCCGCAAGCATTCTTTAACAAAGTAGGCAGTTCAGTGTGCCAAGATGCTTTCCTTCACATGATGGTTATCGAATGAAATAGTAAAAATAGAGGTATTAAATGAAGTACTCTATTGGTTTTGGTATCACTTTAAGGTACTGGTATCCTAACTGGAAACCACCCCTAGCACTGAATATGCATCCTAATTCCCCTATTTTTTCTTTAGCAGGACAGAACGTCCCTCAGCCTGGCGAGGTGCATGTGAATATTTTGGATGGAGAGGTAACAGTACTTTGGAAACAACCTGCGGACGCCCCATCAAACTCCCAGTACAATGTACAAATGGGAAAGTATGTTTACCTTTTGCTTTAACTTTACTTACACAAACGTCCTATCATTTTGCTATTTACATTTCAGCATTCTTTTCCTTTTATCTCTAAACCATATTTGTTTTCCTTGGATCATATTATTTACGAGAACATTTGTACTTTTATTGGAATGTTATGTTTTATGTATCTTGTAATCCAAGGATTTATCTCCTTCTAGTTTGTGACTGGTGTGTTTCCTCTCCTAAGGTACATTGGGGATTGGGCCATAGTGGACCACTGCACAGGGATCAAACAGACCTACTGTGACCTCAGCAGCCTTGTACGTGATTATCATACTACCTACAAGGTCAAAGTTCAGCTGGTTGCAGGAGAAGACAAGTCTATGTGGACAAAATTCACAAAATTTACCCTAAATACAAGTAAGTATAGTTGTCAGTTTGGTAGAAAGTCAGGGTACCATGTTGAAAACCTTGTATTTTGGCTGGTTAAGGAATGTATGCACACTATACTGTCGTTTTCTTACCTCTATCTGTTCCTATAGGCAAATTGCAACCTCCCTCCTTCAATCTGTGGGCTACTTCCAGCACTCTGACAGTTTATGTTCACCCAAAACCTTTTCTCAAAGCAATGTTTCCTTATGGGCTCACCTACACCATCTATCTGGAAGAGACAGGACAAAATAAAAAGGTACAATATGTGAAGTAATGTAAGCACCCCTTTCCACTAACCATATCACTAAAATTCAAAACAAGTTTAGGACTGACTGTCATAATTGTAAATCGTTTTGTTAATTAATCGATGCTTGAAAAAAGTGGCTACGTGTTTTTCATATGTTCAGTTTAGAAACAGACAAAAAGTCTTACCGCACAATTATGGGAATAATTTCAAAATTCTGATTGGGCCCTGGTTAGGTGAATGTAAAAAATATGATGTTTCAACATTTAACGTTGTACTTTTCTGCCTTACTCAACATTTAAACCTTCCTCACCCCAAAATATATTTTACAATGTGGTCTATACTGTACAATGCCTTGACCTGCATGGCATTTTGATTTTTACCCCACAGAATACTACAGCATACCTGATAGATGACGTGGGGGACGATCAGAGGACTATGTCTTTCAGTTCCCTCCGCTGGGGGAGAGAGTACTGTGTCAGCATCAAGGTGGAGGGAAATGGAGCTCCTTCCACCAACAGTGTGTCCCCTAAACAGTGTCTGCAGCTGCCAGAGCAAGGTAAGAAAAACATAATGATGAAGCACAGCTAAGGGACAGCAGCTTTGAACAGCAATAAGAATGTTACAATTTAGGTTAGTTTAGTGGATTTATTTTACCCAAATAAAACAAAAATAAACAATACGTTAAAGGATTGAAAAAAAATTTAGCTGGTGAGAAAAAAAAGAAAAGGCCTTTTAAAGACCATGAAAAGAAATTGAACAATGTTAACTAAAATGTGTAGGTGTGCCAACAATAGAATAAACATTCATATACTTTTCTCATAAAAAAAAAGGAATTGTTTGACATTTTGGGAACTATACATATTCAATTTTCTACTGATTGATACTACTCTCATGTCTTTACACTAAGGTTTACAGTTTAGACTACAGTATGCATTGTGTTTATAGTAAATCTTCCTAGTATACCTTTAACGTTTGTGAGAAAGGAAGATTAAAATTTGTAATGTGATCCAAGTTCAAATTTGAGGAAAAGCCTTACACCTACAGTATAACATGCTTGCTCCTACTAAACTTTTCCCTGTTGTGTTTCTTTCAGAATTAAATCAAGAAATAATTGCTGTGTCATCCCTATCTATTCTGGGTGTGTTGGCCATCATTGTTATCATAGCAACCACCATCCTATGTTACCTAAAACAGCCAGAGAAAACGCCTGTTGCATTGGTGAGCATAATAAATTACAGAATACTGGGACAAATTACAAACTAGTACTGTCAACTATGTTATTTAACTTGCATCACATTGATATTAGCCTTGCTGAGCTGCTGGTTCAGTAGGTCATAACTAGCTTTGTTCCCAAACATGACAACAATGAATAATACAAAAACTTCCTCTTTCTTTCTTCTTACCCCAGAAATCCCCTGTTAGTGGCTGGCTTCCACTCTCTGTTGGAGAAGGGGCTGTGGAGGTTGTTACTGACAAAGGATGGTTCCTGTCCAGTTACAAAACACCAGTGAAAGAATGTGTCAAAGATCAAGTGACACATGTTACGGTAAAAGAAGACAATGATGCGGAGGACAGGAGGACCAGCTTGGACAGCGGGGTGGGCATGGAGTCCAACTCTGCTACAAACACTGGAGAAAGTCCTCCAATGACAAATGAGGACAGTGGCTGTGGGAGCTTGGGAGGACCAGAAAGCTCCACTAGCTGTCAGACAGATTACCCCCAGCAGGATGAGAGGACTGGTACGGACATAACTTGGAAAAGGAAGGACAGTGGGGTGGGGTTGGCCTGCCAGCTTGATTCTTCTCACATTCTTCTGGATGGACAGGACAGTGGGTCTCTTAAGGTTGCTGGGAGTAGTTATCGGAGCCAACGCCGCTCTGTTGTGCAGATTCATGTCTCTGATGATGAGGATGAGTTCAAACAGATGCTTCTTGACTCAGTTTTGGCCGAAGTGGTCACAGGTTACAGGGCTGGGCCTCAAGCATGCATCTGCTCAGGAGCAGGTCACTGCACTTGGTGCCATAAACAAGGCCATTATGGAACTGAAGTTATCAAACAATACAGAGCTGTGTGTATAGAAAATGGACTACTGAGCAGCAAATGTGATTTTGTAGACTCTCACAAAGGGGAGCTTACCTTTTCAAGTTATTCTAAAACAACACAAATGGACACTGTCATGGTGGATGACTTAGAAACAACTTTTATACAACTGGGGGACACTTTCCCTCTGCTAACAGCTCTATCACCTCTACCCCTAGTGGAGGAAGGACATGACCTCAATATGAACAATATGTCCCCCTCTCTCTTTGATGTACAGCTGAAGACTGAATGAGACGCTGTGGTGCAAAAACACTATTTATGTAACTATGTTGACATAACTTGAGTGCTCCAAAAGAGTAATGGACTCCCTTTTCCTACATGACACACTTTTTGAATCATGAAAGACAAGCATAAGTTAGTATTTGAGGGGAGAGGAATTGTTCCAGTATAGAACATCTGAAGGAAAAAGGAGGGAACTGTAAAGAAAAAACTGACTTGTTAAACATAGGATGGAAATAAAGGTTAGACCAGACAGCTACTGGCTGATAACTGTTGGTTGGAGTCTCAGGAGCCTAAAGAGACAGAGAACATAAAGTCAAAAATACCTTATTTAACTCTGTCTCACTGGGTATATTTACAACTGAATGATCTATGCCGGATGTGAAACTGGTGTGGGAAGCATATGACATGATGTTGATTTCAGAACTGACTCAAATAAACAAGGAAAACCCTGAAACAACAGAGTGATACCTACTGGAAAACAAACATTACATATCACATATCCTAGCTGTACTTGGGATCCCCATATGCAAATTCTATACAGAAACCAGAGCGGTGGTTTCGGAACTTCTAAGCTAAGAAAAAAACACTTCCTCTTTCAGGTTTCCGCTCGATTTAAAAAAGTCCCGCTTCACACTGATAGCAAAGAGAGAAAATACTGTCAACAGGGTTGAAGTTTTAGATACCAAACATGTACTGTATGTAAGTAAAAAATATCTTCCCATCAGCTGTTATCAAGTGCCACTCTTTACCGGGATGATAATGTTCCCCGGCAGTGATAGGAAAATCATGTGCAGCATTAAATACAGGGGAAGTGAGACGTTTGACTAATCCCAACAGTAAAAAAATATTTCCTTCTTTAAACTGCAATAATCCAGTACTGGTTTGCAGTACATGTCCACTAATGATCACCAAATGTATCCTAGATCTTTTTTTTTTTTTTTTTTAATCACTGCATGTTTGGCTGGATTTACCTCTTAGGAGGGCTTGAGGTAAATATTTTCTGTTTAACCCCTACTGATCCTCCCATTATGTCCTACTTTTTGGATTAGATTTTGAGGCAGGGGCCCTGTACTGTAAATCTTGGTTGACATTTTACGTTAGAGGTCCAAAGACCTCTACAAATTTGCAAATAATTACCAAAACAGTTGTTACTGGTCCGGAACTCTACTGCGATTACAAGTTGCCAAATTAAGCAGTGATATTACCAAAATCCAGACAAATTGATATGTGCTATTTCGAGGTTAAAATATCCCTATAACTAAGAGCAACAAGTTGAACCATTGTCACTTTCATCACTCATTTCATTCATTGGCACGGCACTATAAGTTATTTATATCCAATGATCAGTGACTGCCAGGAGCTCTGCATGAGTTAATATAGATTGTGAGCAAATTCATATGAGGGGACAGCTGCAGATAGTTATTAACCAAAAATGGATCCATCACAGTGCAGAAATGAAAATTGCAACAGTAGACAGGACTATTAATGTGTGAACATCAACTTACTGCACTGTACTTTTTTAAAACCAGATTGAAGTAATGGAGTATAGGTTTCTCCCCGATTAAATTTAGTTAAAGTTAGTTAATGGCAGTTTTGCAGAGGTTCACTAGCGACATTTACATTATGTGTCTAGCAGTACAGAGTAGGGCTGTAACAATATCCAAAATAAACCAAAATCGCGACACTCAGATCCACAAACCCATGTCTGGGTTTGTTTCCCGCCAGTTCAGTTAACTGCCGTTAGCATCCTTAGCCCCAGAGTTAGCGTTAAGTGCTGGCTGGGATGGCTGCTAGCTGGCTGGGGGCTGACTGCGGATGTGTCCCCGACGCTGTTGTCAGCTCTCACCCCAACTGAAGCCTTTCAGCGCCGGGGGACTGAAGCAGACAGACAGGGGTGGCTAAATTACCATTAGATAAGTTGTCTATCTAGTGTTATACAGTTAACGTTACTGATGAATTTGTGGGTTAGCGCAGAATTGTTAACCGTGGTAAAAACAATCATACTAAAAATAACTGAGCGTGTTGAACGGTGGCATAATCTTATGTTACCCACATAGACCGTTATATATTAATATATATTAATATATATATATATATATATATATATATATATATATATATATATATATATATATATATATATATATATATATATATATATATATATATACTGTATATATATAGTCTATGGTTACCCACCAAGACTTACATTTGCATTTTTCAACCAGCACCTTTTATAGCACTTTTCTCCTTCGTTCCCTCTACAGGGTGGCAGGAGAGTTGTCCGTTACTGTCACCATTATTCGTATGTCCCATTCCAACGAGTTAATGAACCATCGAAACGATTTTGGAAATACCATTTTAAGGTACAAAAGAATCTTTGGTGTTGGATCGATCAAAATTGAATCAATCAATATCAATAAATAAGGTATCTGTTGTATAACTGTTGCAAAGTGGGATGTAATCAATGACAAAGCATTGTTGTGGCAGAAAAAAAAAAGTTGTATTACACCCCCCAAAACAAGAATTGAGGTTTGTATTAAATCGTGGTTCAAAAATCGTGATACGAACCGAAACCCTGGGTTAGCTGTATCGTTACAGCCCTATTACGGAGGCATAAAAAGTGGCATTTCTTGGATTTGACTGACTGGCCTGAATTGGCCTTTTCATGACCAAGGTACTGTCAGACAGACTCAACTTTTTAATTAGTTGTGGCCTAAAAAAGTCAACCTTTGACCTCTAATATAATTACTAAGGAAGAAAAGCAGAGATGTGTTCAAAACCCCATAAGTGGATCATCTGCCATATCTGTTTGTGTTTAAAGAAGGGAGCCTACAGTCAACTAATTCAATTAGTCACAAACGTCTAACACCTATTTTGGCAAGGAAAAGAACTGAACATTCTTCACCGTACTGTAGGCAGCTTAAATAAGAAAAACATCAGATACAGAGAAACATGTTTTAGTTTCATTAGAGGAAAAACTATGAGACATAATTCCGCCAACCATGCTGTAGAAAGTATCAAAAAGGCAGTAGGTATAAGATTTTAGAGAAAAGTCGCCTGCAGTTACAAGAAAAAGGATCTGCCTGGCTGCTGTGGTTAAGCAGTTGATCTTCTGCTTTAACCTCAAACACGTGTGAGTGAGTGTGTGTGTGTGTGTGCATGTGAAGCCACATCAAAAACTGTTGTTATGACTAATAGCAATAATAATAAAGTGAAGAAAATTATTTTTAATTAATTATTTTACAAATACATTAAAATGACATACACATACAACTTTACAACAAAGTGAAGTAAAAATTACAATTACTTATTGTTCAGGTTCAATCAATCAACATTTATTTATTTAGCACTTTACAGCAACCAGCAGGTAAAATGAGTAAAATCAAATCATACAATAGAAAGAGTGAACATAGAAAACAGTAAAATGAGAAAAGGTCACAAAGAAACAAAAGAATTAAATTGTCACACCACTGCTACGTATTAAAAGCCAGACTTAACCGATATGTTTTGAGTTTGGACCTAAAAAGAGCGACATCTGTAACAGTGCGAATATCAGGGGGTAAAACCTTAACATGAAATTCAAACAGCAACAGATGACGTACTGAAAACAACATTGGTGATGGATAAGTGACAGGTGTGTGCCTTCTGTCACTGTGGTTACCAGGATCAACTGCCATCAAACCGGCCATCATTTTATGCCACTGCAGATGGACACGGGAGGGGGAGATTTCTTTAAGCCAACTTTTCTGTAGATAGAGACATACCAAAAAACACACCAAGCTCACCCATAACAATTTTTTGAGGAAATAAAACTTTGTATTTGAAAAACCTGTGACGAAATATCCACTTACTTGAGCACTTTGTCTTTCAGTGACGGCTCTGCAGAGAAATAAGAGAGTGAATATATGACAGTCATAGGACAGATTCATTATAGTGCAGTCTATAGTGCAGTTTTGGCTGATGTTGTCAAGTGCCGACCATGTAAGCATGTGCATCCCAGTTTTTGACCAAAAAGATATAGTTCAGATTTTATTATGTAGGTTTTGAGATAACTGTCTCTGAAAATGGTGACTTCAGCCTAATACAAATGAAATGAATCAAATGTTAGAAATAGAAAAACATTAAAAAAAAAATCATATAAATAACAAAAATTTAGCAACTCTAGATTCATTGTCATTGTTCCTCTGGATAATTCAGAACTCACAGTCAACATCAGTTTCCTTGGTAGAAAGTAGTTCCTACTGTATAAAGTGTTCACATCGTGGCAGCTAGTGTTTCAAATAGTTACTGCAGTACAAATTCAACGTTTTGTTACGTCTCTGTTTTTTTTATTTTAGGTCAGGTAGAATTGATCTTTGTTGATCTGTGTGTTTGTTTGCAGTGGTCATGGCTGTACTAATGCTACAGCTGTAGCGCGCTGCGTTTGCGTTTTTACAGGTATATCCAGCAACCCGGCCTGGTTGTCAAACTGGGCAGTTAGTAACAACACACAGGCCAAAACACAAACTGTGTGTGTGTGTGTGTGTGTGTGTGTGTGTGTGTAATAAAGCTAAGCTTACGCTTTTTCTTGCAGCACTTTTTGCATTTGTACTTGCAGAAGAATTGCACAATTGCAATGGTGAAGAGGATTCCCACGATCCCAAAGCCCACAGCGATTCCGATTGCTGTTGAGTTTACACTGCTCCCTACGAATACCAATACAGAGAGGTAATTAAATCATAGCCATAGATTAACACCGAAAACTTTGCAAGCAAAGTACAATAAACAAGCCAACTGAATGACAAAAGGTTATTTGGGGATTTTACAGGGTATTTTATTCCTGACATACATGAAATTTGTGAAAATTTTTATCTGTCTGGTTGCATGGGCTATATTAGATAAATATGTATCTGATCTTTATGAATGAATATTCATGCTGGCCCTGCCATCATTAGCAGCCTTTGTCCTTAAAAAGACTAAAATCCAGTTACAGTACTTATTGTATTCAGTATTTCTCTTAGCACCTTCCAATAAACGGTTCCACTGTTTATGTGCATACATGAAAATAGTGACTTGCCATGCAGATTTAAAATACTTTTAATATCTTAAAAGTTCAAAGTTGCCAGCTAACAATGAGAAGAGCTTGTAATGTAAAGTCATTGTACAGGAAACAAGCAAGAGCTCAAAGACCAACCCAACGAAACTTTAAAAGACACTGAATCCAAAGAAGAAAAGTACATTTAGTTGGAATTTAGGTACAGCAATGATGTAATAATAATAATAATAATACATTTTATTTAACAGCGCCTTTCTAACACTCAAGGACGCTTTACAGAGTAATGATTAATAATACTTGAGTAGCAACAGAAATCTATATCACTACGCAGAGCAGTCTTTTTAAAGTTGTTTGTGTGTGTCACAGCTACTGTTAACATCATTGAAATGAATCATCTCAGCTGAAACACTTACCACCATTCCCCATAGCTGATGAGCCAGGTTAACCAATGTTATTTCTTGTCTGTCTCCTCTCCTGCCTGTCCGTTTGGTGTTGAGCTCTGTCACTGTCTTACTTTATCAATCTTTTTTAAATGTTTTGTCTGAACTGTGAAGAACCAAAACTCTCTTCCCCCTTCTTCTGCCTACGTCTGTCTGTGCTGCCTATGTCCACATACCAGTCATTCTTTTAAACCAGTCCATCTACTTGTCTTCCACATCCTCTTCATTAGCAAGTGTTAGAATGGAGTGGATCTGACAACCTGTTGTTCTCACATGGAAACTCAAACACAACCAGAAACTCTACAACGTTCTTACATGTAGTGACTTTCTTTTGTCTCTCAGGTTCCGATAGCTCCCATACCAACCTTACATGTTTTCCCTCTTTAACAAATCATTAACAGACCGAAAGGTAGTAGCACCTGAATCAGGTGGTGCAGGGGGACTCCTGTTGGATGACTGAATTACTGCAAAGAGGTACTGATTCCACTACTCACAACATTTCTTGAAAATGTAGATTATAAAGATTAAATTAGATACGAGAAGCAGATAATATCTTGTGGTTGCATTTGTAGGGTAGAAAGATTTGTTGAATGTCTTCCACTCACATAATCATGCACCTTGAAAACAGTATATCAGGGGAAAGTACTATAGTCACTTATTCCAAAACAAAGCAGAGGTTTTTTGGACTCATTTCAATTTAAACCTGCCAGCTGGTTGAACACATTCTGGGGCTGCACCTTTTAAAAGAAAAAAGATATTTGAGACACATCGACAAAGTGGTTTTCATTCAACCACAACAAAACTAATTTATCTTAGCAAGCAGTACATCAACTTGAAGAGCTGTAGAAATCAGCAAGACATGTCACTCATCAACCAGATTTTCGTCTTCAGTCGCTAGTGGTAGAACGTTTCCTGTTATTTAATCTGCGTGGGAGATTTACACACTGACATTTTTGATGAGTTTAACAACAGAACATGAACTACAAAACTTGTCAAGGTCACACAACGACTTAGCTGCCTTCATCTAAATAGGTGACTGTATACTGACAAACATGTCCTTCTTCTTCTACTGTTACAAACTACAAACTGCTTGCAGAAATGAACATATTGTTGATGCTCAGACATTCATCTCAAATTATTCCCCCTTTCCCATCTACAGTCAGCATTCCTATTTTCCTTCCTTTATCAATCAGTCAGTCAGTTAGTCAGTCGATCCACCTATCACTTTGCATTGTGGGATACAATAGGTGAGATAGACAGGTCCAATGCATACTGAAGATTTTTTCTGAATCAGTACAAAATCCGGGTATTTTTTTGGCAAACTGTAGATTTTGCTTTTGTTTGCATACTACATACTAAATACTACATTTTGGCCAAATCAATAAGTATTGCTAGTATGGTGGGCAGTTTCAAAAGCCAATGTTACCGTTGTCACTGTGAGCATGTTAGCATGCTGTAGATGTTAGCATTAGGCTCAAAACACATCCGTAAAGCCTCCCGGAGCTGATAGCAAGTCTATAGATTCAGGTGGAGGCTAAGACACCACTCCTCATAAAGTAAAGTAAAATCCATCTACCACTTCATTGACTCATCTGTGTTGCGAAAACACAAAGGAGCAGTGAAAATAAATCATTGTACAACATGCTGGTTTTGGGATTTCTTGGTAATACGGCAGCAAATTAAGGAAGCGATTTCATCTTCCCATCACATCACAAAGAGAAGTATCACGGATCCTCTTTACAATGATCAAGGCAGACATAGATTATCAGGAAGCAAAGGACTCTATCTCAACGATATCATCTTTCGCATACACACAGCCAGCATATTAGGTTGCATACCTAGAGATTTATTCATATTTCTCAGAAGAGGCCACAAGGACTTCCTGATTCTGTAAATCCATTCATTAATATTGTTGGTCAGGTGGATGTGGCAGTGTTTATTATTCCTAAAGGACAGTGACGCAGAACTGGGATCCGTTTGTCGCTGGAAGTTTTCAAATTTGTTTAAATTTCCATATGTATGTTTTGTATGCCACAAGATATATTATGAGCAAAATAAGCAGACAATGCCATGGCTGAGCCTTTCCACCAAAGTAGTAGTTGTCAATGACATACATCACTTACATTAGGAACCAATTCCGTCATTTTCCGGGTAGGGGTTTCCATATCATTAGCACGTCACTACGACAAAACAAGGAGCCTCAGAGGAGAAACCCAAGTTGGTAAGCAAGCGTCCACAAAGCGTAGCTCCTATGACGCCATTTTAATGCTACCAAGCACTCATCCGCCGTTAGCATTACATTGACTGCCATTCGTGTTGGCACCACTTTGACAACAAATAACTTTAAATCAAAAAGCATTTCAAAAGTTTAGTTGTCCATTGTTTATTTCTAAAGAAACAACAATTTATAAAAGGCTCCATTACCCTGTATCTCACGTTATGGCCCCGTAGCAGACGTTTTTGTAAAAATAGGCTAATGATTGTGTCATAACCAAGTAAATTGCTGTCGCATAGTCGACATATCACCGTACTGTCAGGAGAAGCTTGCAGGCAGTTTTGACTTACATTAGTTCTTCAAGTTTAATTACTAATGTTAACTAGCATTGGCTATGTCATCTTTAACATATACCTACGCTCTCAGTCTCTGCAAGATTCGGAACAATCGAGATTTCTCTGGGCACAGCTACCAGAAGACTTACAACTTTCAGACCGGTTGCTCACTTCAAATCTACGTCGTCAAGCTCAGTTGGAGGCTGCGCAGTAACGCTCAGCACTCAGCGTAAAAGTCAATGTCAATTTTATTTCTATAGCACATTTAAAAACAACAACAGTTGACCAAAGTGCTGAACAGGGTCAATGTTAAATACATAAATAACAAGTGTAAAAATTACTACAACCAAAGTACATCACAGGGAGACAAACAACAACACTTTAAAACATCAGAATCAAGGTTAACGAGGGTTAAAAGCTACAGCAAAAGGCGCGTCTTAACCAGCGATTTAAACGTTTGTAAGGTCTGTGCAGCTTTAATATGCATGGGGAGGTTGTTCCATAGGGTGGGGGGGCCCACTGCAAAGGCTCTATCGCCCTTATTTTTTAGCTTTGATCTAGGGACATCCAAGAGCAGCTGATTTGTTGACCTCAGCGTTCTGACTGGAGAATGATGGCATAAGAGATCAGCCAGGTAAGATGGCGCCAAACCATTTAAAGGCCTTAAAAACAAGCAATTAAATCTTAAAATCTATCCTGTAACGGACAAGTAGCCAGTAGAGGGAGGCCAGGACTGGCGTTATGTGTTCACGTTTTTTGAAAAAAAAAAAAAAAAAAAAAAAAAAAAAAAAGGTTATTAGTGCTTAATAACCTTCACTGGTCTTTGTCCAGAGCAACGGGATCTGTTTGTCCATTTCTCACCGTCTATGGATGAACAGGTGTAGTATGTATGTATTTTGCAAAGTAAGTTTCCCTTTGTTTTTTTTTTTTTTTTTTTAAACAATGGCAGGGACATGTATTTACGTAATAACAATGTGACAATGTCAACACACTGCAACATCGTTGTGACAGATATCATTGTATATTTCACAACCACTAATGCTATGTCAGCCAGTCAGTTACAAGCTAACAAACAACATAAATAGATAAATAAATAAATAAATAAATAAATAAATAAAAGATGGTGACTTTACTAACCATTCTGTTACTGCTGCTAGTCTGAGATTTTGACCAGAATGAGGGAGAAAGAATAAATTTGCTTTCAGCCAGTCCAGTTTTTTACCAGCAAAAAACAAGTTAAACTAAATATGAATCAAATATGAATCATATCAGAGTATTTTTACATACTTTAAAAACTGTCTGGAGGAAGACCTTGAACTTCATGATGCAATATGAATGTCTAATGGTAATATATAGTAAATGTATACAGTTGTGGGCGCACATTCTTGGTGGAGCTTGCATGTCTCTTAATTTTATCATGTTTGTTTTCCCCTCTTTCTTTTGTACTATATGCAGGAAATGGCATTCTTATTTTCCAAATTCCATTTCTTGAATTAGTCTGAAAACACAACCAGTTTTGTTTAAAACATGGAAATTCTTTAGAGTCCAGGAAACATAAAATGTGGGGGCTTGACTGATGGGAAGATGGTGCAATGGCTTTGATTGTAAATTGAGGTGGTGTAAGTGTGTCTGTGAGTGAGAGAGATAGAGCGAGGGAGAGAGAAAGAGCAAAAGAGATAAAAGAGCGCACGCGCACGAGAGAGAGAGAGAGAACTTGTTTGCCGTGGAAGTAGAAGGCAGAGGTGGGATGTAGGACCTCAGAAGGGTGTTCCCTGTTAAAAACAATAAATGTCAGTCGAAAAACTCCTCAGAGAATGCAGAATTTTCAGACATCGGGAATACTTTTCTCCAGTTTGCTCACCAACCTTCAGATTCAGTTTTTCTGACAAGGAGTGACAGAGTGACTGCTGCGTACAGGTGAGGAAGTGTACAGTTATGTGGGGGAGGATGTCTTTGTGTGTAATTGTGAATTTTTTTTTCATCTCTGCTTTTTTTCAAACCCTAACCATTTTTGCACCTTTAAAACTAATGTGTTTGTATCGCATTTCTCAAGCAACCAAATCATTGTGAAGGAGAATTAAAGAACAAATGGTAAGCTATAGTAAATGATATTTATATAGTGTTTTAAAAGTTCAGCCAACTCAAAAGAGAACTTTGATCATCCTTCTCTAAACAAGTGACCTGTTAAGCATTAGTAAACCATCCTTATCAGCATGTCTGATAAGGATGGTGCATAATGCTTTAAAGCAAAGATCCAGATTTGAAATGGGTGCCTTGTGGTCATGCAATTTATTAAAAATATATGATCTCATGGTCAACCGCCTCGTAAGTTCTGGAGTAGAATGTGTAACATATGTCTGTTAAATTAAAATAAGTTTAGCACACTAACCTGTTTGCTAAACGATCATATTTGTAGTGTAATTTGATTGTTGTTTTCTATGTTCATGATGCTTTTGCTTTGTTCAAATTGATCAAATTAGGTGCTTTAACAAAATTTCACAAAGATCCCTGCTTCTGAGAAGTTCGTAAAGAATTTTAATTTGTTACCGCATTGTTTGCAAGTCAATGAGAAGGAAATTTCACACTTTCCAAAGATGTCGTTTGAGAATAAGTAATATAATGGAATGGCTTTAGCTCCAGCTATCTTATTTGGCAGATATTCTTAATAGCATTGTGAGTATAAAAATCAAAGCAATAGCCCTATATGGGTCGGTTAGTATGTAAGCAGTCCATTTAGCTGTCTATTCACTTGAACTTTACATCCACCCAGTTTGAAAAGAAAAAAAGACAATGAAAGGCCTGAAACCAAAGAAAAAAAAAAATTGACATTGACAAAGAAATGAACAAAAGAATTTGATCAGGCTGATAGGGACTGTGTTTGTCTGTCTTGCTGTGAGAGATATGGCATTATGAACAAAATGAATCAGCTCATCTCAGTAGAACAATTAAAGCCTATCAAATCTAATGTATAAACGATCTCTGAATTGCTCACATCTTTTCTTTTATAGCGTGTGCAAACATCTTGTCAGCCATTGTTCAACCATGTCGGACTGTCAGACAGGATAAACGTTGTGACTGCACAGTATTCATGTGATTTACAGTGTAAACTCTGCGTGAAATGTGCCATATTAGAGGGAATGAAAAGCGGGTGATTTATTGTACATACAATGGTATGTATGCAAACATTGTTCGCCGCCTATCATCAACTGGTGTTAAAATGACACTTTGGAAATTGAATAGGCAGGCAAACACACAAAAGAACGACATGCACCAAATTTAATACCAGGGTGGAGCCTCTTAATGCCTTGGCAACTTTATGGCAACCTGAATATCTAGGTCAACTGAGGTTGACTGAAAAAGACTTTGTGAAGAACGTTTAGACGTCATTAGCTTCAAAGTGATCCCCTCAAAAATTTCAATCTGTGTATCTATTACATACCTGCATTTTTACATCTAGCCATCTATTTTTGCATATGCTGTATACTCTGAGACAATTGCTGAGTCCATAGACCAAGCATTATGAGTGAGGAAAGGTTGGGAGTCAGCTTTAAGGTTTGCTGCATAATGCATAATAGTGGAGGTCAAGCGACACAATCAGCTGCTGTTTCTAACAATGGTCCCTTCTCTTCAGCCAACCTCACTCTTTTTTTCCCCTCACACTCCCAATCAAGCTGTTTCCCCCCTTAGTTGTCTGTTCCCGGTGTTGCTTAACATTCACACTGGCTTAATTTTTAGAAGCACTGACCTAGTGACCAGAGTGGTCATTGACTGCATCTTTAGACAGTAAAACACTTCAGTCACATAGGACAGAAATGTGCTGCTGTATTTTTTTTTTTTACGGGCTGAAAGGTTCAGGGCTGTTTTCCTTTGGCCACAATCTAATCATTGATGTCAAAAGTCTCAGTTTGAGAATCAGAGTCAGTGACATCCCTGACCTTGCAGCATTCTTGCACATTTACAGTGACCAGACAAATATAATATCTCATTAACTATTGATGGATTGCCATTCAAGTTTCAATCATGGTTCCCAGAGGATGAACGCTAATGACTTTGGTGATTCCCTTGTATGTGCGTTTGCGTGCGCGTTAGTGCATGCGTATCCATCTATAGTATGCACTTACTGGAAAGTTTAATTATTCTTCTAACTATATCCTCTGGATAGATTAATCATATTTCTCGTATTCCTATTAAGCTCTGTTCATGTTATGAGATGTGGCATGAGTCACAATCTGATGTCAGGAACTTTTGACTGATACCAACTGACTTTTCATTAGCCTGTCAAAACAATACAGATGTGTAATAGATACACACCTCAGCCTCAGGGTGTGGCACACCACACCACCGTTGACTTCATGTTGTGTCTAGGTTTTGTGTGTGTGTGTGTGTGTGTGTGTGTATTTGTATGCGTGAGGCACTGTGCCACGTCATTGTATTTGCATGTATTTGTGCAGATGCATGGCTGTGTGGGTGTATGTTTGGGTCCATAACATTTGAGAGGCAAATAGACACTGGAGGGAAGCTCAGGAGTAAAGGACACAAAAGGGGGCAAAAAAAGAGCTGATGTGCTTTATGTCCAGGGGCTTAAAACGTTTGGAGTGGGAGGAGGTGTAGGAGGAGGAACAGTGAGAGAGAGAAATAG
Organism: Etheostoma spectabile; assembly: GCF_008692095.1. Taxonomy (NCBI): domain Eukaryota; kingdom Metazoa; phylum Chordata; class Actinopteri; order Perciformes; family Percidae; genus Etheostoma; species Etheostoma spectabile. The sequence goes on along the minus strand of NC_045735.1, from coordinate 26,620,113 downwards.
GAGGGTGCAGGTTACCTGGAATAGTTCAGTTGTGTTTTGTCAACAGGGCTTGGTCGTTCCTTTTTGAGCAGCTCTCTCTCAATCTGCGGAGCATCAAAACAACGCTACACATCGGCATTCTTTCTTACTTGGGTCTCAAAGAGGGGCAAGTCAGGCACCCTTCAAGCCGGATTCAGTTACACTGCTACAGAAAGAATAGGAAAGAGCGAGAGAGAAAGAGAGAGCGAGAGACCGAATCAATCCAGGTTTTGTAGTTGAATCCAGTGGAGCAGGAGGGTGAGAGGAAGAGGACCAAGGACATCACCCCAGCTAGTCACTGGGGTGATTCTACCTCCAGGGAGGGAGGGCAGAGTACTGTGTTGGATGAGAAAGACAACTACATCATGTGGGTGAGTGTAACTAAAAAAGAAGAGTCAACATGTGTGTTGCAGATATGACAAGTCAGGTCACTGGTTTGCATTGGAGGGGCCATTTGAATATCATCATCAATACATATCCTGGTAACAATAGATACTGTGGTACAAACTGAAAGTATTCTGTGTTTGCTTACTTGTGCTCAACTAGTTTCTGTAGTGTACTACTGGCTCATAGCAGCACTAAATGGGAACACATACAGTTGGCTGTAATTTTATAATAATTGATACTGTTTACTGATCCCCAGTGGGGAAATTACAACTTACACTCTGTTTTGTTAGTAATCAATACACACATGCCTGAAATACACATGCTCAGGTTCTATTGGCTGGGGGGGGGGGTCAAGAGCACCTGGTACTGCCTGGTACTGGCCAGGAGGTGAAGTAGCATCTCTCCAGCCACCAATCCACACTCCGTACTTTGGTACGTATGGGGACTCCGGTTCCCAATCCAACTCCTTACTGACTGAGCTACTACCACTGTAGTTGATATGTTAAGCAGATGTTGCCTTGTGCTTTATATGAATAGAATAGAAAATACTTAGTCATCTTCTTTGCTGGCAAGTAGGCTTAAATTATCTTTTGTTTGCATGTGCAAAGTCTGGCATTAAAAAAAAGTATACATTAAAACATATATCACATCCAGACAGGACCCATTAAACAGATTTACATAGAATACATAAAAAAGCTACATTAAAATGAGCGTTAAGGACTTGATGTGAGGAATGGATCAAGTTTAAATAAGTAGATAAGTAAAGGTAGCAAACTGGCTTCAAAAGGTGGCTGTCCTTACTGATAAAGATATTTTATGGCAACAGGTACAGTACATCGTATAAGGCCTCTTATCACAAGTGTGGTCAGTGGCCACCTGGTTCAGGTAAGGACATAGTCTCATATTGATCCAGCTGATACTCATTTTACCATTTGTGCAGTTTGGCAGTTTATTTTACCTGCAGGTCAAACTTCAAAAGTGTATTTGTGCGCCACCCACTTTGTTATATGACTGAGCATGTCTGTGGACCTGCTTGTGTGAGTGAAACCTACTCAACACTAACTGTACACCATATAAATGTGCTTTATTGTGCCTCTAAATATGTGGGGACTGCACTGGTCTAGAACTCTGCCTTTGAATAAAGCTCGTTGAACATGTCACACGCGCCGCATAGTTTCCTAAAACATACAATAGAACGTTTCAGTTTAGAGGAACATAATCCAATTAAGCTTAAAAGCAGCAAGGTGAACGCCTCAAATGAACAAAAGGTTACCCTGTCGAGGCTTTTATCGGTTAGGGCTGACCCAGTTATTCTTTTTCGCTGGAGCAGTTCCTACTGTTGCTACGTTAAAGCAGCAGTGGGTAAAAATGCAAAAAAAAGAAAAGCCACACATACTGTATGCCTGGTTGTTTTATCATGATCATTGTGGTGCTGGCCTCATTTTGACTTGCAATATTCACAATTAAACACACCTATAAAAACACCCCTAAACTCCATTGGCATATGCTTGGGCCATCTCGACTTCTAATTAGACCTGTAAGTGAGAAATACAGCAAAGAGAGTGCAGTTTCCTTGACTGTGTTGCAGCAGCGAGGTTTTGTAAAGGTGTCAAAAGAGCCGTTATTACGCGTGACCGCTACGCACGGCTGTGGCTATTTATCAGTAATTCAGCTGATATTTTCTGCAAAACATCATTCAGTAAAATCTCAATCAATAAAAGAAAAATGTATTATTTCCATGGACTTAAAATTATTGTTTACTTTATGGACTTTCTGCCCTGGCCTTTGTTGTTAAAAAAAATTGACTCTCCCTCTCTGTCACACGGGCATTTGCATACACATAACAGCTAATAGGCTCTTTGTGTGTGTGTGTGTGTGTGTGTGTGTGTGTGTGTGTGTGGGTGTGTGTGTTGACTTGTGATTGTCTAGTCTTCTCTCAGAACACTTCACTGAAAAGTTTAATTTGCATTGAATTACAATATGCTGTAAGTTTATTATGGATTTTTTGCCCAATAATGCCAAAAATAAACTGCGTCCCCTAGCTTCACCACATTACCTTTTACTGCCTAAGTAAGACATAATGGTTATGCTTAGCAATCTGATTGTTTTGAAATGTTGCTCTGACTCATAGAATGGTTAATTATTCATGACACAAATGATGACATTAATGTTTCCCAGAAGGCACTATTATTCCATGCCATAAAGGTATGACGAAACAGAACTTGTATTTTTAGATCCGTATGTTTTTCCATTCCTAACAACAGGACTTCCTTTAGCAATATTTCTGGTTTCCCAGGTAGGTGACCTCCCACTTTTTTTGTGCTGTGTCATTCATCTCGCCTTTTTAGCTCTTACTTATCCAATTTATACTGCATACCATCAGGGGATGATGGCCTGGTTACTCCTACTGATATTTCTGGTATCAGTGATTTTTTTAAGAGTGTGTATCATTCAGCATATGTTAAATTCTAATTATTAGTTTACATAAATGGATCTCTGTTATGCAGGTTTTACAACGTTTCAGGTTCCATACACTTTACTGTATGAAATCAATTTGATGCCAAAACTTCAACCAGGAAACAATATCTCAGAATCACCTTACATCCTCTTACATAGAGTGAAAAGGGTATGGCTATAAACTAAATATATGAAACAAAATACTATAGGCTAAGTAAGGAGACATATTGTGTTACATACCAAAATGCTTTAGTAAAACAATCCGTGTTTCAATGTAAACAAAAATTTGAGAGAGATTTGATGCCACAACAAGAATAAATTGTCTAGGTCTTTCTTGCTTTAAGTTGGATGTAACCATTTGAAATACTATCTTATACAAGAGCGTCTTAGGGAGTGTCTCAAACTAACAGTCATGGCCAGAGCAGCTGATTGACAGCAGGATAAAGTAAGCTCCTCCCTACGACAAAAACCTGCCCAACAACATTCTTTGCCCTTCTCTCTTTTTGAGTCTATACACGTTTCTTGCTCCTTCCATGTGACTGACAAGAGCTGATGGTGGATGTGAACATTTACACAGAGATGAGCTTTATAAAACCTCTTGCACCAAGGTTGATTTTTAGCAAGTTATTTAAATTAAGTAATTACAGTAGAATGTTGTAAAAACATATGCAAATTAGGGAATTTACCAAATATTTTGAAGTAGAAGTGAAAACTAGATAAGAGTAGGCTATATAACAGTGTTCCCTATTAGCTGTTTTGTTTGGCATTTGTTTTAGCAATTCCTCATTCCTCATTTAGTCTTCAAAGATCCTTCACTAGCTCCAATATAACATATCAACTAATACTGCAAATAGGTTTGTGGTTCAAACAATTAATGAAAAGCTGTGAGGAGGACACAAAGAAAGAACAGCCGGTAGACGATAGTGCTCAAGTCAGTAACTATATACACCATCTGCTGAAATCCACCGAATAGGCCAGTCAGCAGCCACATTGATGTGATACTTGAGCTATAAGATTACAGGATGAATCATATTTGCTTTTGATGAATTAAATGCTACACCATGTACCTACCAACTTCAGGAGATGCAGTAGATGAGGCTAAAAGTAACACACAGAGTGAAAGAGCCACAACACAGATGACATCTGTTTGCGCACCAGAAAATGTACCATTAAATCCTTGTGCTACAATTTAACAAATAGAAAGTAAACTCTTTTT
>NC_045735.1:26607290-26616025 GCF_008692095.1 Etheostoma spectabile | reverse complement strand
GGGGGGGGGGGTGTCCTGCAGGAACAGTAATAATTTTATGTTACAACGGCATCCTAACTATGAAATACTACCTAAATCCCATACCCGTCGTCAACAACCCACAACGTTTGACATCAGTCGTTTTTGCCGCGGCAAATCTCTGAAAATATAAGTTCAACGCCTCCGCCAGCACCTGGTGGCAAGGCCTCAGGCAACTCAAGGTAACCCCAACCGACCTGCTGCGCAAATGAAACCAAGAGCTACAAGCATGGATCTGGACGTGATAAAGTCGGACATCCTTGTCTCTCTGACAGTGAGATCGGTCAATAGTGATAAGACAGGTACTGAAAAACGCATTAGCTGACGATTTCGACACACTAAAATCTGAACTACTTGTGGTAAAAATTGCAAACAACGCCACGAAATTGAGCAAATTAGAGGAAATGAGCACTCAACGTGGTCAGATGTTGGAAGTTGTTTCCCTTCAAACCACGGTGAGCACGCCTAAAAGTGAAGGGGAAGACCTGAAAGGAAAATGTGAAGATCTGAGGGGCGGATGAGACGAGGGAACGTCCGGATTGTGGTAGTCCCAGAACAGCCGGGCTCAAGTTCAACCACGGCAGTTTCTAAACTAGGCTACTGAAAGAGACACTGCGGAATTGATCGCTGTCATCGCAGTCTCTGGTCTAGGAAACCGGGAGATAAACCCTGTGCCATTGTTGCAAAATTACACTATGACGGAGACAGTATACAGATTTTAATAAGAGCTCCTTTTTCTATCTTTATCTTTCGGGATGCGGCTGACGCAAAGGACTATGTGAAAAGGAAAATAATCCTAGGGACAGAGACTGAGACCTGATAAGCGTCCCTCTAACCTGGTGGGGAAAAAAAATCTTTAAATAAATGTATAAGATCTAGCCTACTCCATTTCTGAAATATTGACACTCCGTCTCATATCCATATACAGTTATGATTAATCTGTCATGTAGGAAAGGTAGCGCGATTGTGGCGTAACTGCAGCATGTGTATGTGCACACGTATTTGTGTGTGCGTCGCCGTTACAGGTCCACACGTTTGACCAGTGTCAAAATGAGTACATTTTGTTAACAGTTATCTGGTTATCTTGCTCCAAGTTAAGATGGCCTGATCTATTTAACATTTTTAATTTACATTTTTTTACTGTTTCTGACCATTTACCTATTGAATTCTCATTGAACATAGGACATAAGTCAACACCTAGACAATGGAGGTTAAATGCATCTCTCAATGATAAAGAGTTCATCACCGCATTACGACAGAACTCAAATTTTATTTGGACACCAATACCTCCCCGGAAATATTAGCATTTATATTATGTGACTGGGCAAAAGCCTACATCAGGGGTTCTATTATCTCATTTGCAAGTGCCAGAAAGAAAAAGAGCGATGCTAGACAATGGGAATTTATAAAATTGGAACAACAACAACATAACCAGAGCTCAAATCCTAATACTAATCTTAGAGAGGCACGAATGGAACATCATAATCTGGTCACTGAAAAAAATTGAAGGCAATCTAAGATTCACCAATCAGAAGTATTATTAGCATGGTAATAGAGCTAGCCGGTTAGATTTGATACCGACTTGCTCTGACGTCATGCACACCTGGGCAACAATAACCTCCCGGGATCAAGGCAGCCGCAGGTTTGAGACGCAGGCAGCGCAGTTGCTTTTCTCCGACTGCAAGACCCAGGCAAATCCAGGGTAGGCCTAGGCTGGGAAAGACCTGCCTCTCAGCTGATCTAACAGCCGATTGGTTCAGAAATGACTCAACATGTTTTATTTTAACTTTTAATTGATTTTGAATTGGAGGGATTTTAATTGGTATTCTGCTTTAAAGGCCTATTCTGTAAACCACATGTGTGGCTGATAGTTACGTTTAAAAATCAGACTAAATCCGTTCAGATTACGGATCATCTACAGTGTGTTTTTAATGAAAATCCGCAACAGATGCATGTAGAACACTTTGACAGCTTGCCCATTCTGTGTTGATAAAAACAACTGGACACTGTAAAAGCTGATATATAGGTCTGATAACATTTTAATGAATCGGAATAGGACCTAACAGGATGTGAGTGTTTCTGTGACTTCCTGTCTGAAGGCTACTGGAAACGGCTGGAAACTTGACAGTAGATCTTTGTCAACTCCCCTGTTGCTGCCTGCTCTCGTCCACTTTAGATCGATATTTATTGATCAAAAGAAATGGGAAATGATGGTGTTACAGCAGCAAAATCAGTCACACGGCACAGAATATAAATATAAATCAAACTCAGTCTACCATATTTTCATTGTCTATTTCTTGCCTGTATTTCTTGCCTTGTATTTCTTTCGTGCTTACTTGTTTGTGTGTAATTGTTTTGTTTTTTTGCTGTTGCTGCTATGCTGCTACTGTAACACAGAATTTCCCCGTCGTGGGATGAATAAAGTATAATCTAATCTAAATGAAATACTAGGATACAATTTACATGAAATAATAATAATAATAATAAAAATAGTCTGGTTTACAGACCAAACTAGACAGTTTATCTCGATCGACTCTGTTGTCTGGTGACTTGAAGCAACTTTCGGAGCTAGTGCTGCTACTTTAATTGGAAAAGAGTTGCATGTGCAATACTGCTCCAAACGTCCTGTCCTTTCAATAGGCCCTTTTCACAGAAGCCATTTTGACATGTCATTGCAGGGCAAAACCATATACAGTTAAAGAAAAAAAAGCAGGTGAAATTGACTCAATTGATTAATTTTCGTCCCGTTCTGTTTAGTGTGCCACAGACATTCCAGTGAGCAAGCGCCTGCATGCTAGCTACCAGGGCCTTAGCCAACCTAAAGGGAACAGGGCCATAGTTAACGTTACTACCTAGCTAAATACACCTGTGTTTACCATACAATGAAGTCTAAAACTGTTATGAAAAGGACCTATGAAGCAGCTGTGTTTATACCTTCCAACGCCAAATGCGATTGAATTACCATTGGTTAACGGAGGGCTAGGCACACGTGCTAACAAGACAACATTTAAATTAAACAACTAGCTTAGCTAACCGTTCACCGCGAGTCCCAGCGTTCTGATTTAGCCCGCGCCACGGCCCGGCCCGGCCAAGCTGACACTCCCGACCTGTCGCTCCACAGAAGAGACCAAATAGATCATCTAACTCCCGGTAGGAACGAACAAGCTGGCCACTATGGCCGACCCCCAAATTACCCAAGTGACAATCATTTAATGTTGCTGGAATTAGTTTAGCAACGAGTAACGACAGTTAAATGGTAATCCCTAACGCTCCGTGATGTTAACGTTACTGAAAAAGTAATCAATGACCCTATGCACAGAGTTTGGTTCAAACTTTAAGAAAGAGATTGCCATAAATGTTTATTTTCAACTTCAAGCCCACCTGAATGAGTTTACCAGGTGTTTGTAATCGAATGTTCGGTGACTGAGCTAAATGAGTTACAATTCAGAGTGGCGTTCTGTCTTTAGAGTTTTTTCTTGTAAAAATATTGCATAATTTCAGGACCCATTTTCATTTTTAAGTGAAATGAGAAAAACAATCAAGCTCAAATACTCAAAAACGTGTTTTTTAAAGGGTCAACAACTAAAATGGGTAGCAACCACAGACTTGAAAGGATCCTTCCCCTACCTGTATAGGGACACAACTTAAAAACACAATGATGCAAATAAATCATAATAATAAATCACCCTGAACATTCGAGACACAGTAAAGCCTACAGCATTTGAATGATAAACATACCAGGTCCCAATTGACCTTGTCACACTAAAGGCCTACCCCACGATACTGTACGTCATCGTCTATCGTTTTATGGTGGGGTCGAGGAGTCTGTCCGATACAGTCTATGGGAACTGCCTGCAGCATATGGAGCTATTATGCAGAAAGGCACATTGGTGTAACGCAACAAATATTGGCACAAAGCATGCGGTTTCAAGGCTTACCTTGTCTTATGTTTGCTTCTTTCCTCAGACAACCGCCCAGGTGCCTCTTGAAGAAAGCACTAGACCATTGAATTCCAGGCAGGCCGGTAAGCTGTCTGTCGGAAACTGTACTGTTGGACAGAGAACTTACAGCACATTGGGTGCATACTATTTTTCCCACTTTTACTCATTTTCTGTTCTGTTTTTCTCTCATTTGGGATTTCTGCTCTCTCATCCCCCTTTTTTCTATTATTGCCTCTCTTGTGTGTCTCTCTTAATTGCTGTGTCTTTTTTCTTCCCAGTGGTTCCACGCCCAGGCCTCCACAGAAGGCCCATGACGGCTCCGAAGACTCAGAAAGAAAAGGCGTCTAAGAGGAAGAAAGTGTTGCTGACTGTCCTAGCAGTTGTGATCTTACTGGGCATACTGGTTACTGCAGGATACTTCAGTGAGTCACAATTCTTGGATGTAGTTTCTACTTCTAACAACACACACAAACAGCACAGGATGGCATGCTCAACAGGACCCTCTTTCATGTCCATCAGCTCTGATACTAGAGAAACATGTTTTGCAAAGGTGTAAAATTCCTGACAGGATTCAGTGTCATTCACTCTATTTTAAATCATCTAAGCAAAATGCTATCCTAACCGGTTTTCTTCCCTCCTCTTTCAATGTACCACTCTTTCCCCCCTCCAGTTAAGGAGCTGATTGAAAGCAAATATTTCTTCTGCAAGCGTTCAGTAAAGTTCATCCCCATAGAAGAAGCCTGTGATGGGAAAGATGACTGTGCTGGAGGAGAGGATGAAATTACATGTCTCTCAAGCTTTACGGTCAACACTACCTTTCCGGGTAAAACAAGACACCTGATTCTGTTGCTTTGTCACAGGCACACAAAAAAAAAACTTGAAGAAATGACTCCATATTTTCCTCTGTGCCATTCCTTCCTCCAGTGCGTCTCATCACAGGGCAGCTGGTCCTGCAGGTGTACAGTAGTGGCGCAGGTTGGCGGAGTGTGTGTAGCGACGACTGGACTGAGCAGCACACCGAGACAGCATGTAAACAACTAGGCTACACATAGTGAGTTTACACATGAATATATGAGTTAACATCCATTGCATTGATTGTGTTGATTTTGTGTCTGTGTTATTTGACCTGAAGTCAAGTCTTATATTGCCCCTTCTGCCTTAACAGTAAACCTCGTAACACCAGTGTCCCAGTGGACACTCTGACGTCTTTCCTAAAAACTGGACCATTCACAGCTATCAGGCCTGGGACTACGAACACACCCATACATCAGGCTACCATTGACCGGTGAGGAAGACATCTCTTATGAAATGGCAAAACACTTTTAACCTCAGATCTTAAGTAATCTTTAAAAAAAAGCCCATCAGATAAGAAAACTCTAAGTGTGTGCTGTTGCTTTAATTATTCACTGTATGTCAAGACACAGCGGTTGACAGAGAGCTGATTCCCATTTGCTATTGACTTCAAAAACAAAAGCACATTATACACTTCTCTCCCCCCTCTTTATTTTCTGTTCCTATCTCTGTTTGCTTGAACACATTTTACTTGGAATTTCTCTGACAGCTTTTAAATTTCGCTCTCCCCCTTCCTTTTTCTTGTTTACATGTCTTTTTATCATAGTTTCTATTCCTAGAACACAAAAAAATCCATGTTTTTTGTTCTTCTCTGTCCCTTATGAAAGTGAATTATAAAAGGTAGTTTATTCAAACAAAGCAGAAGAGAAACTGCGACAAGGTTCAGCATGGGGGTGAAGTTAGATCAATGTTTTACTGTGTATCTTGTCTGTTTGACTAACTATGTAGCTATTTGTTGTACATGTGTAACTTTTAAATGCCTTTTCTCCAACAGCAGTGTATGCACATCCAGATCCGTGGTATCTTTGACCTGTTCAGGTGAGTTTTTTTATTTTTTTTAGAAAATCAACTGCTGTCACTGACATTGTTTAGTTTTCTAACGAGGCACAGTTGGGTGGAAGATGACATGGTTGTTGGACTAATTTCACACTGACGGGCCCATACATGTCTACAGTAAGCAGCGATACTCTTAGCAACACATGAGTGGTTTCCTTCATTCTTTACAACCAATCCAAAACAGAGTTTGTGGAGGAAATGAAACTATAGCCTGACCTTTACTGTTAGAAGAATAGAAGAATTAAGATGGATAAAACAAGAGCATAGAATAAAAGTTTGGTTGAAATGGACCACAGTGAAGAAGAAAATGATCTTAACAACCTAACTTTGTTCATCAGACTGTGGAAAGGTGCACTCTCAGGACCGTGTGGTCGGGGGCACGGATGCTTTCATTGAAGACTGGCCCTGGCAGGTTAGCCTGCAGCAGGGAGGCCAACACACATGTGGAGGGTCACTGGTGTCACCGAATTGGGTTGTCACTGCCGCCCACTGCTTTACTAGGTCCGTATAGTTCCCATGTGTACCATTTCCAATGGATTTCCCTTGTGATTAACATCTAATGCTGTACATAAACGCATGCTTACACTTTCCCCTCACTCTCTTCTTTTGGGCCTTGCAGCAGTAAAAAGGAGCTGAGTCGCTGGAGAGTGGTGTCAGGCCGGACATATATGGGCACACTGGGAGGTTCCTGTGTGGACAGGATCATAGTGAATGGAAACTACGATCCAGCACTAAACGACTACGACATTGCACTGATGAGACTCTGCAGCCCAATCACAGTGGAAGGTTAGAGTTTAATTTAATACTCATAAAAACACAGTTTGTTATATTGATTAACTGATCTTTTATAGAAGCTGTAGTTTGAATTTAAATCTGAACAGTTTTGATTAGGGCAAGTAAGGAGTCATTAGGATTTACTCTGATGCCCTCTTGTCGCGTAAATGTGAAATGGCAAACTCTTCACGATAGCTCAAATTCAGACAGTGGAATTTTGAATAGTGGAATCAACACATTAACTGTACCTTATTTAATTTTCCAAAGCATTGACCTAAATATTAGAACCCTAAAGGCTAACATTTTCATAATGAATGCACTGCCCTTGTCTTTTAGTGGGCCGCAAGCCGGTTTGTTTACCTCCTAAAGCCTCTGGGCTTCCTGCTGAAGCCTCCATGACTGTGACTGGCTGGGGATACCTGAAGGAAAACGGTAAGAAACCTACACACTTCATCATCATCATCATCATCATCATCATCAACTGCCAGACTGTAAACAAGAAAAGACAACTTCTCTGAAGTGGCCACTATAATTCAAACGTTGCATTCTTCTTCTGCCTTTAGGTAAGGTTTCTCCTTTACTTCAGATGGCCTCCATCCCTCTGATAGACCGGGCGCAGTGTTCCAGCCCCACAGTATATGGTAGCGCCATAACCCGAAGGATGATCTGTGCTGGTTTCTTGAAGGGGGGAGTCGATGCCTGCCAGGTACCAAACAACTAGTTACTGTTACAATCAATATTGATCAAGAATGCCAAAGGAAAAAAAGAATATTTCAAGTTATACTATACTCTATAGGGCTGCGGTTCAGTATAAGTGGTAGTTTGTAGAATGGACCAGTATTGACATTCTTTACTGGTAAATTATTTGGATAGTCAAATGTTAATAAAGATGTTGTTGCGCTGTTATGATTCCCAGGGGGACAGTGGGGGCCCTTTGGTGTACTTCACCTCTTCTCATTGGCATCTGGTTGGAGTGGTGAGCTGGGGTGTTGGCTGTGCCCGGGAGAGAAGGCCAGGTGTCTACAGCAACGTTGAAGAGATGCTAAACTGGATTTATACAGTCATTGAGGTACAGCATACAAACAAACAAACAATGCTTTTTGTGTGTCAGTAAGGTCTCCTTACTAGCCTTTTCCGTAGCTTTCAACTGCATGACAGAGTAAGAGGATGGAATTTGCACAATTCAATTGTAGCTCTTTTTGTCAAACGGAGTAAACTCCTGAAAAGCTAGTAAACGGACCTTAAGTTAAAACTGACTGAATGAACTGCATTCATACAAAGCTCAGCCTGATCATTTTAACTTTATCCCTCCCTTCAGGAAAACCCCTGAGGTCCTCTATCATGCTGGGCAGCCACCTCAAGACTCAGTCCACTTTACCTTGGACACTCTGTGAAACTAAAATAAAGCTTCTGTTTCGACATGGTGGACTGGAGATGAGAGACAGAAGGGGGAAGTTCAAGATCAGTTCTAAAAACAGCCATATGCAAAAAACACTATATATACACATACACACAAGCACAAACACATACGCCATTTCAGGCTCTTGTCTCAGGGGACAAGTATATTTATGTTATGTATCTCTGTCCAGTCTGTGCCAGTCTGATTTGTATTGGAATGGATGACAATAGAATATTTGGTATTGACGTGAGGAGTTAGCAATAACTGTAAAAAACGTTTTAACTCTGAAGATTGTAGACCTTACCAGACTGGCAGACCTCAGACATAATGTACTTGATGATGTGCTGATTACTGTGTGCAATGTGGTATGAGAGTTTAAATAGAAAACTACAATGTAAAGGAAGTTGTCAGACAGCCAGAGCAGTGGAAGTCAGTGTGAAGCTTCACCGTTATGAGCGAAGTCCAGGAGTTTAATGCATTTATGATGCTAATTTAGTTGACATGATTCATGCCCCTATTAAAGGGAAATGCACTTTTACTGCACGGATGGTGTGCTTGTTTCCTATCACAGACTGTTTTACATGAGCACTTTAAGTGAAAACCACATGACCTTACTGTATGTGCAGATGATTCGAGTTACTAATTTACTGACGACTAAAACCACTGTTATGTTCATAATGCCAATACACTGAGTT
>NC_045735.1:26598345-26607280 GCF_008692095.1 Etheostoma spectabile | reverse complement strand
ATCAGATATCCAGCGCGTATTCAGAAAACTCACCAGGGCCAGAATATATACAGTGGTGGACAATGAGTCTTTGCCTTTACAGCTAAAAGGATATACAGTACATGTAATTAACTATAATTTGTAGCAACAGAGATTATAGAAGGTACATTTTGTAAAATGTGTGCACTCAGGCAAAACCCTGCAATTTCTTCATTTTAAATTAATCATTTGAAGCAAAGTAAAAGAATACATGTACCTGGATTTATTGTTAAACATAAGTTAATGTGTGGTATGATGTAAAATAGTTGTACAGGATTAGCATTTCTTTGAGGTTTGGTGAGTGATGTGATATAATTTGACTGTACATGGTACATTTTGTTGCTTTTTATATTTTAATTATTAAATGTAAATACATTCTTCTTCAACTTGGCATGGTTGTTTTGTCCATCAGCTGACTTGATATTCTTTGCAAGCTTATGTGCTAGAAACTGGATCCCGTGTTCCATTCAGTGTTGTCGCCCCAAACGCACACCTGGCCAAAAGTTAAGGAAAGGAATAACAGGGAAACAAATTTATGTAAATTGTTGGATCATAAAAATACCGTAAAATGACAAAGTAGTGTGCAAGAAAGTTGGATTCTCCCATTGTCACCCTATACCAAGAACTTTATTATACTGACCTCCTGTGGCGGATGGATGTCATTTTGTATGTGACCACTTTTCCAACAACCTTCCACTTTGTTTCTAACTAACTGCGGCAGAACCAGCTTTAGCAGCAAGACAGTGGGAAAAATTATGGGGCTTAAACTCAATTATTCGGACCCCTAAAATGTTGTAATAGGTTACAATGTCTATCGGAAAAATTAGTTCCAAAGAAGAGATGAAACACGGCATTGGACGGAAAGAGTGGGAATTACTTTTTTGGTGCCACATCTGACTATGTATTGCTCTTTATTTCTTTGACATTGCAGCCACAGGACAGACGATAATTAAAAGAAACAGACAGTTGATTATGTATGAAAAAACATTTATAATTTCCTGAATATCAAAGTACTACAAAACCTAATGACAACAAGAGATCAGTGTTGATGTACAGTAGCAGGTGTGCTACTATGCTGTCTACTACTACCAGTAGGTAGGTTCAGGTTCTGGCTAAACAATGCAGACTACATACAGCAAATCTTGTCTGAAAGCCAACTCCTCCTGGTCCCCCTTTAACCTATGCCTTTCACCAACAGATTGATTGAATAGTTTTACTTGAAGCAGTAGCTGATCAACTTAATTATTTACTGTCAACATTAGGAAGACTGAGTAATGAGAAAACTGAAACATGCACTTGAAATCCTTCAGAACAACACAGCAGCAGCTCACTTGCTAATTAACATGAACTGTTACATAATAAATGCATTTTTGGTTATCTCCGTGAACGACTGGGGCCTTTGAATGGATCATCCTGTATCAACAAAAGAAAAAGTTGAAGATAAAAAAACACATTTATCAGGGACAACTGAAAAGTTCAAATAGTGAAGTTCATTTTTGCCAAGCAAATATAAGAAGGATTATGGGTGATTAAGTGTAGGGTATATATTTCTGTTAAGCATGTAACATCATAGGAGATCAGGAATCCAGATCAGTTTTAATTTCCATAATTTCATTTTCTGATCTCTTTTTACCTCATCATCATCGCTGTCATCAAATGCAATTCCTTTAGATGACTGGCTTTGGCTCTGAGAGCTGTTCTTGGTGAAGGAGGATGACGACGACGCTGGTCTGTGGTAAGCAGAGAAGGAGCCGAGTTAAAACACATGATGACAAGCAAATTTAAAATATGAAGTTGGGGACCGAGTGGGTAAAAGCAGTATGGACAGCTACGTGTACAGATCTTTCTTACTACCACATTGTGGACCGAACACAGACATACCTTGGAGGGGGTCGGGAAGCTTTCTTTACAGGTATGTCGTCATCCGAGTCATCAATGGTCATCTGGCAATGGATAAAGATGAGAAGCAAAGTTAAGAGGTGCAGTTTACATACTGTACCTGTTTGTCGTGAATTGACTTACTTCTACATCTTTATAAGATGTTGTGGATGAAGTCCGAGACGATCTCTGGGATGAAGCTTGAAATGCTAAAGAATGAGGTATAAAGAAGAGAGAAGAAATCAAGGAAGACATTGAAAGATGAGGAGCAGGAAAAGATGGAACAGATTCATACACTGATAAAATAGAATAAGAGTTCTGCACGTTCTCTGTGATGCCTCGGTTGCCTCGGCATGTTAATGTTGTATACAGAACATTAACTTGTTTGTCTATAGATTATCACACTAACACATAATCTTGCAATCTCCTACCTTGCATAATGCTCCTGCTCTGGGTCGTTAATGATTTCTGGGAACGGCTCCGACCGGCTGGCTTCGGTTCAGAGGGTGCTGCACCTGGATGGACAGATGAACAGCTTAGAACAAGGATATATGATGCAATGCACAACATTCTCATCAAGCAGCCGGTGAGGCTGGCCCAAAAGCAAGTCAAAACCCCAATAGACCCCCATGTTAACATGCCCAACTTTACCGCACAGTTATGTTAGCTAAAGCTAATTTCCCCCTATTAGGACAACTGTACGGTGATTTTATAAATCCCCCTTTCAAACTACATTAAGGCTTAAAGTTATGCATAATCAAGGGTGTTCTGCTTTGAGTGACAGGTGAGTGCAGTTACAGGAGACAAGCATAGACTATAGGCTACATCCGGCCCTCCCCACGTCTATCCACTCTCCGCCTCTTGGACCTGTTTTTTGTTTAGCTACGAGCTTCATTTTGACTCCTAAATATAACTGAATATTTAGGGTCTTATCTTGAACCCGGCGCGGCGCAAAGCCTGACGCAAGTGTCTTTGCTAGTTTGCTAGCAAAGGCACTTGCGCCCATTTTTGCGCCCATGTGCGTTCTGGTCTTACACAGAAGTCTGTTTAACTGAATTATTGCCGTATTGCTATCTTGCGGCAGCAGAAAGTGATCGTGCCATTGACCAAGAAAAACCTGGTTTTAAGTCAGTAACAGAGCATTTAATTGTTATTTAACAGTGCATTAGCACAATGTGCCTAGGCTTGTGCACAGCGCGCACACATTATACTTGTTACTTTAGCAGCACACACACGCAAAAGATTAGAAATAAAAGCATTAAGGTGCAAATCCGCCATCATAATAACAATGTGCCAAGGTACAAACGCACCTGGCTTTTAAAGGAAATGGGAGATGACCCTCTAAATGGTTTATTGCATGTTACGCTCAAAACACACCTATGAATTAATGTAGACACTGAGTACAACCCTTTTGAACCATGTGCCCAGACTCTTTTTTTCTGCCGTCAAACTAGCAAAAGTGGATTTGGACACACCCTAAGCACAGCTGCGTCATGCCGTGCGATGAGATCGTCAGTGTCATATGCCATTTAAAGAGTGTTCATCATTCATCATTGTCTGTGTTAAATTCCACATTATAATCGAATCACTCTACCTGTCCCTGACAAGTCGCATTAGTTAACCTCTTACACTCTAGGTCTACTTGATTGAATCCTCCTCAGTCAACCAAGGCTGTCCATCATAGATGAACATTGTGATTAATCGATTTCTCTTATTTCCTTTCAAATTAACTAGTGTGTACACATTGCATTAGCATTGGTAATTGTGCATACTTCTGCATTTCCCTTACACAAAGGTGTGACCTGCCAGTCAGACACTGAGCGCTCTGTATCAGCTCTGAGTCATTGCCTTGTACCAAGCTTACAGTATTAAATAAACCTTTGGAACATCTGCGTTACTAATGTGCATCTCTCTAAGCGCCTTTATTTGTGACAGATAATATGATAACTTACCTCTCCCCCTTCCCCGACCCCTGCCTCCTCGCCCTCTGCCTCGTGTGGGGGGAGGTAATGGGACTGAGTCTTCGTCAGAGTCCAAAGCGAGCTCTCCGGATAGATCAGGGTCAACAGGCTCACTGCCACGCTCCAAACGGAGAGCTTTGGCTCTGTTGATAGCCTGAGAAAAAGAAAGAGATAAGGCGCACACAGGTAAATAACACAGACAACACTACAATTCCAGGCTTGTGAGCAATCACTTACTTCACTGATTTCATTCTCTTCCTCTGTGGTGTTCTTTTTGGAGTCTCTGAATAGCCGGATCTAAAAAAGTATAAAAACATGCACTCTTATAATGACGACGTACAACATTAACTTCCTCAGCCCTATTTCCCATGCACTCCTCAGCCCTTACCTCGGTGTCTATATCCTGCTCCGTGGTTACTCCTCGGACTTGGAGGTGGCGTTGCGTCTTCTCTAACTGATAAGTGATCAGCTCCTCAATGGCGTCTTTCTCGTCTTTGTCCACAAACTCCTGGATGGCCTTCCCCATGCCTTTCTCAGTCAGAAGGGACAGCTGCACTGTCTGAGAAGAAAAAGAATACAAAGTGGAAACTAGGGCTGGGACGATTCATCGACGTAGTCCACGTCACTGATTACGTAAATTACCAGGTACTTTTTTTTCATAATGGAAAAACCAAAAAGGTGAGTAGAGTTGAGCAGGTACTACGTAATAGAAAAACACCGTAAGTGTCATGACACCTTGTAAGTTTGAATTGTAAATCCCTGTGTGCCGTACCTGTTCAGTTGCCTCAAAGTACTGTTTAACCAGGTCCTCCACTCTCAGCCCCTCAACTGCTGTGGTTTTTAACAGTTTTCCGTAGTCAACATTGACCTCATCTACAAAACACAAAGACGGTAACATGTCAAATAGACACTACTGTACATTGATACCGTCGACCCATGGCATTGTATTTAGCCGCTGTCTGACCTTTGATGTCCTCCTTCTGCTCACGGCGTCTGAGAAAGTGAATGATGTCTTTTGGGTTGGCTACACGTTCCACAAACTTCTGACTGAAGCGAGAAGTGTTGAACGCCTCGAAGCCTCCACTGTAGTCCACCTGGGGAAGGCAATGAAGATGATGAATTTGAATGTTGCGCAAATAGGAAGGCGTGTGGACACGCTGCAAGTCCGCCATCCTACCCTCAGGCGAATAAGAGGTTTCTCCGGGGTGAGCGGACATCCAAGTCTTTCTCTTTCAGCTTCCTCTAACATCTCTGTGACCTACACAGTGAGAGAAAGAAAAAGAGAAACCTATAAGGGGACAGGTGAAGGGCAAGAATGGTAAGATGACTGGAAGACTGGCTCTGTATGTTGTATGTGACTTTACGTGTTACCTTTGCGTAGCACAGGTTCTCCACCTTCTTTGTGACCTGGGGTGTATCCGGTGTGAACTGGTCTTGGTAGTCAGCCAGCACAACATCTTGGATGAAGAACTGACGCACTGTCTTCAGGGGGATCTTTTGCAGGTTCATCTTACGACCGTTCACCCTCAGCAGCCCTATGTGCCTAGATCCACACAGTGTTTTGGCTACTTCATCACGCACTTAAAACGCACTCAGATCATAGAGTTTACTATCTATTGTTTGTGTGTCTATGTATAACTGTATTCATATGCACTGTACTTCTTGGTTGCCTCTCCAGGGGACAGGGAGGTGGCTACAGAGCTGCCAGGCTGTGTCACATAGAAGAGCTGTTGTTCATTTCTGGTTGGCGCAATCAAACACTCATGCTCGTGACCCCACACTACCAAGTCGAGAAAGTCATCCAGGAACTGCTCTGGAATGTAATTAGTGGGTCCGTGCTTACTCCTAAAGAAAAGCAATAGACAGAAAAGACAACAATTCAAAACAAAAACACAAGGTGTTGAGTAACATTGGAAAAGTGTAGCAGTTTATATCTTAAACCACTAGCAGGGCCTGACTTTTAGAGAAAATGCAGTCAAAGTAAAGCCTTAATTCTTCGAGAACATGTCAAGCTATTAACACACCGTGGCGAACCAACCTATTATTCACCCTTTTAAGAAACACTTTTTACTGCCAGAGCTTTCATGTCCACACAATTGCTGCATTCTCACTTAGGACTGAGTCACGTATTGATAATATGCAGTATGTACTGTATCACACAGTGGACGAAACATATCTCTAATGCTTTGAAATTTCCTGTGGCTGTTCTAAAATGTACAGCTTTTAGTTCAGTTTGGACTTTCCAACAACATTAACACACATTTACCTGTTCTGGTGGATGGTGAAGAGGTTAAACCATTCATCTTGGTCTTCTTTGGGGCGAAGCATTGTGACCTGGTTGTTGACAAACATCCTGTACAAGCGCTCATCTGGGATAGAGCCTATACACACATTCATACATAATTTAGAACAGAACATGAATCATTTCATAATCTTCTCAAAACAGATTATGTTAGGAATGGATATTACCAGCGCACTATGACACACAAAACAAACACTTACCAAGACCAAATAAGGCTAGCTTGGTTTTGCCTTTCTGCATGAGGATGGGACTAATCTCTATCCTCTCCACTGACTGGGAGTGACCAAAGTGATTGACAAGACCAGAAGCACTTAGCAGATCCAACGCACACAAACCTTCCGCCTTGAGGATAATAAAGTAAACGTGACATTAAAACAAATGTAAATGTATAGATATTTAGATCTGGTGTTGTGTCTAATAATTCCTTTTATGCTGGACTCACAACTCACCCCAGTTGGGTCATCATGGTTACCGTGAATGCTGAATGCAGGAATAGAGATGTTCAGGTTTTCATCCTGATAGTTAACCCAGGGGAACCTACAGCAAGCCATACACGCATATAACAACATTAGTGTAACAGGAATACAATGTTTTGTTAAATTAACCACACAAACACAGCAGAACTAACTTGGTGGTGTTGAAGTTGACATTCTGGTCACTGAGGATGTTGAACTGTATGGGCGTGTCTCCCATGCAGTATTGTCTAAGCATAGTGATGCAGTGGTGGAGGCATCGGCGGGACGGTTTGTTGTCGTGGAACAAATCCCCACCCAGCAGGATGAAATCTACCTGCAAGCAAACCAATGAGAAAATAGAAAGCAGTGGGTATTTAGAAAAGGTAGACTTTGTTATGTCCATTCAAGCAGACAGAGATATCGCATCAATCTGATTTACTGTTAAGTCATCCACATACACATCTATCAACTTGTATGTACCTGATTTGTCTTAGCACATTTCAGGATTTCCTCAAGAGTGGTAAAAGAGTCATTGCCACGGATGGCATCCTTCTCGAGGTAACCCAAGTGAATGTCTGTAGCAATCAGGATCTTGAAGGTATCCTCATCATCTCTACAAAAAAAACAGCACAAAACACAATCATATAAAAATACAGATCGCACATGTGATTGTTTTCTACCCATATAAATGTAAATTATATAGATAATGTATATTATCGGTCAGTCATTTGGAGAACTGTGTACCAACCAGCACAATCACCATCATTTTTTTGCATTAAACTCACATGGTGTTCTCTGAAGACATGATGATGTGGTGAAGTAAGATCTCACTGACGGGTGGTCATCAAAAGGCTTCCTCTGCAGAAAATACATTTAGCCCTGAACATCTTAAAAAATATATCTTCTAATATACAGTTTAGACATGCTACAAAATATTACAGAATAACAATAATCACATTAGGAAAGTACTTATTTGTACAAAAAGTACGTTGATATTTAAGGAGATAATACCACATATCACGGATAAGTCACGATGATAAAGTCAGTATTATTTTATCAACAGACTGAGCGTTATTCGTGAGAAATATAACGGACTAAATATAAAAGAAAATGGGCGAGTTCCTGAAATAAAGGCATATCTAGGCCGCCAAACAATATACTTTACGACACACTACAAAACGTTGTGTTACGGTATAATATTGTTACTGTGTGATAGCTAGCTAGCTAGCTAATTAACCGTAAGTGAAGCATAGACAGTTAAAGAAGCGAAGTCGTTACGTTAGCTAGCTCATAGATATACTGACAGTAACTTTATGACGTTAACGTAACGTCCTAAGTTACTAAAATGGTGAGTTAAGTTAACGTTAGCTTTTACTTTTGCAAGAAACGTTATCAATGCGATAGCTAACAGGGACTAAGCTTGCATTTACATATCGGAACCCAATCTAAACCACATGTCTATTGAACTTAGATTAATATTTGTTGTGTATGCTAAAAACTACAACGTGGGGAAAACTCTAACGTTGCTTGCATGCTTCGCAACCCACCTCCTCACAAGGCCAGTAAACATGTCAGAAAAACCCGGCATGGCTACACACTCGCCCCAACTCTCACAAAGGGCTGAGGGTTATTGTAGTTTTATTCGGAAACATCACCTTTCTGAACTGCAGAATCTCCGTGGCATAAAAACTACACTTCCGGTAAACAAATAGTGTGCGTTTGTTTCAATACTTAAGACGCGCCGGTCTTCCTGTCTCTCAAACATAACGTTGACGTGTATTTGGATAGCGTCTAACGGGCCGGGCTGGTATTGATATCATTCAAACTCCTCAGAAACCCTGGATTGTGTAGTTTGTCAAATGATGTTTTCTTTTCACAGCTCTGGCAGCCTTAAAAGCGGCGCTTAGCTAGCAGACTGTCAGTCGTAATTAAGAACAAGTTCGGTTGTAATTTTACTTCAAACGGAAATTACCATATTTTGCATATTTTACTCCCAGGTTCAGCACAAGCGAGGCAGTCCGGATTGGCTGCGTTTTAATGGAGACGCTGTCAAAAACACCCGGTGCTGATGCTACGCGGGAGAAGGTAGCTTTAACGTTACTACACATAACGTTAGCCTACTTTAACTCAAAATTTAACTTTTACATCTGTTCGCCACCGTTTATGTGACAAAAAACGTAAAGCTACCCAGCAGCAGTTGCCATAACTCAGTCCAGCTGATGTTGCAGACCTAGAAAGTAACGTTACAAAGTTTCACCTTCATGTGTAGGCTATATTTGACTTGAGCAGGACAAAAAAACTCATGTTGTAACTTTAGGGTC